>NC_047142.1:27808061-28108061 GCF_009829125.3 Periophthalmus magnuspinnatus | reverse complement strand
CAGGAAGCAGGCGTTGAGCAACGCAGCCAATCAAACCTGTTGCCAACGCTAGCAGGAGTGACCTTGGAGAAAGAAGGTGCCTGATTTGTCCGTTATTAATGTTCATATCTTGATTTACTATTTTAGTGAAATAAAAATACCAGGTAATATTATTACTTATGTAATACTAAATCTTAGTCTTACCTTCATCATGTTTTTGAACACATAAGTCTGTGTGTCTGTGTTGCTCTCTCTCTTGGGTTTGCAGATGACACAGTAGTTCTTGAAGAGGAAAAGGTGACGATGGTGACCCCTAGAGGATGACCTGATACCCGGTGCTCCCTCCCACACTTGGAATGAACCCTGTTGAACAAAACAAAGATATTAAAATCATAAAATAAAAATAATAAAATAACAATAAATAATAACAACAACAACAATAATAATGACTGTAACTAGTAGAAAAAGGTAAACTATGTGTTTAGTTAATATCTCTTAGTATTTGTTAAGTACTTATTCATGTTTATGAAGTATTTACCTATGTGTTTTCTCATTTCTCTTAATGCACATCTCACTGTTTTCTAACTCAAATCTGTATAAACCAGCAGCAGAGTAATTACTACTTTTGTCAGCCATTAATGTGCGATTTCTAAACCAAGTGAGGCTCATATCAGTGCTGCATGATTTTAGAACTCATTGGTAGAGTGGTCAGATCCACTGACCCACAGGTTGGTGGTGGGATTCCAGCTCCCACAGATGAATAGTGTTGTTGTGTCCTTTGGCAAGACACTTAATCCCAGTGTCTGTGTACACTGGTGTGTGAATGTGTGTGTGAATGTGTGAGTGGTTACCTGATGTAAAGTGCTTTGAGCCTTGAAGGTGGAAAAGCACTTTTATAAAAACGTTTGAGAGCAGATTAAATATGAACTGATAAGCAACTACTGCATTTCAGAACATGTTTGCAAAGGTCTAAACTACAGCTACAAGATTTCTTTATTTAAAAAAAAACTGGGCATTTTGCAGTTTGCAGAGAACATTTGCACCTGTCTGATTGGCTCTCCCAGCACTTCCAGCGTGGCGGGGTAATTCTCAATCAGAGACACATGATGAGTGTTGTCAGAGCGCTGAGGAAGGGCCGAAACCATCGCGTATGCCTCCTCCAGCAGACAGCAGTTCTGGCCATTCTTCGCCTTGTTTCGAATCAGCTCCTGTGAACAGCACACAAGTATATTTAGTTTGTTTAAGTCATAAAAGTCTAAATGATATTTTGAGCTAGTTGTAGGCGTGACCTTGAGAATGGCCTTGTATTTCTGAATCCTCTCCAGGGGCTGTTGGAGGTGGGCGGTGATGCTTCGTACAGGGGGGTCGTTAGGGTCGGCGTTGCCTTGTTCACTTTCAGTATACTCCTAGAGTGAGGAGATCATCAAAATACAACATATAAACAAGTCATTTGTTTCCTTTGCATTTTTTAGAGACAAGACATCCAGACTGGACATTTTTAATATAACAAAGGCAACAATGCTATTTCTTTAATTAAATTCAGAGGTGGAAGGTAACAAAATGAAAGTAGTAAAGTACTGTGCTTAAGTATACATTTCACGTATCTGTATTTTAGCTTTTACAGTGTACATAGACAGTATTGTACATTTTAGAGTGTATACTTTTTACTTTTACTTGAGAGCAGTATCTGTACTTTAAATGTACTTAAATTTTTTAACTGGACTGAAAAATAAAAGTACTTTTATTATTGTGTGAGACCTGCTGAAAAGGCTGAGGGTTTATTTTTAACATGTTCACAATTTGAGCAAAACAAAAATATACAAATAAAAACAGATAGAAAAAAAACAATCAATTCAATTGTTTCTGTTGAACAAAATTCAGCTCAAATCTTTATCAAAATCACCACATTTGAAGCTTTATAAGACTCAAAACCTGTGAGAAATACTTTACGTAGAAATACTACGCCAATTGTTTCATTCACACATGTTTGAGTAAAACCTTATTAGTATTTCTACATCTCCAAAGCTCAAAATGCTCTGTTTCACCTTGTGATGTCATGAAGTGGTAATTTTCAAGTTAACAGCTCTTTTTACCTTTAGTTCAGTAAAGATTGGCAAATTTCAGGGCTGAAATCATCCAAATGATTGTAGTAAAGGGGTATGGAGTTTAAAAACACAGTGGAGCACTTCCTGTATGACCACATGATGACATCACAAGGTGGAACAGAGTGTTTTCAGTTTGAAGAAATGAATTCAGCCTAACCCTATTCAGGGTTTGTGTGTTCAGCATGTGTGAATGGAACAAGACACAACTCGCCTTCGCAATCTCCAAAAGTACCTTAAAGAAGCGGTGGACCACCTTGTCGCTGACCGTGGCCTCTGCCCGGCTCTGGCCCACCAGGTACTGCAGATACTTCTCAAAACCCTCTTTATTCTTCAGGAAACACATGGCGACATCATCATCTGTCTCACACTCGTTCAGCTTTGGGAGAAACGCTCTGGAAAAATCACACAGCAGCATGTCATCCACTAGTTTATTTTTATACTAATTTATATAACGTATGTAACCTGACGCCACGCTGAGAGAGGGCACCTGTTGTGGAAGACTTTAATGTCCTGAATGTTCCTGAATATGGTATCCTTGTTGTCAGTGATTTCTGGCGGGGCATCTGGGCTTTCTGCATGTTTCAAGTGGTGAGAAGTGAAGAAGTCGACCTCTTTGATAAACTGGGATTCAGAGTTGACCAAGTCCTGGATCATTTGGCTGAAAAAAGAAAAACACATTCCAGACTGAACACCTCCATTAAACTTTACCTTCACCAACTGAGGAAGAAAAACCCCCATGCAGGCACCAACACAAGACAGACAAGATATTTAAACACAAGACAGACAAGAAATTTAAACTGCCAGTCAAAAGTTTGGACATGCCCCCTCACATTTTGTAAACACACAGAAGACATCAAATATATGAAGTAAGGTATATGGAAGTATGTAGTGAACAAAAAGTTAAATAACTACATTTTTTTATGTTTTATATTTGCATCCTCAAATTCACCACCCTTTGGTTTGTGGCGGTGACTTTGAGGATCCCTTGTATACGTATAAATATATGTGTGTATATTTATAAATATAAGTACTTGCATAAAATGTAGAAGGTAGTAAAATAAATATTGAATAAATAATAAAAATAAATGAATGAGAATTAGATGTGTGTCTAAATGTTTGACTGGTAGTGTATGTGCAGTTTGCGTGTGCAGTTTGTATATGCAGAATGTGTTTTTTTGGTACATGTTTCAGTTACTTCCAAACACTGGTTATTTATCACCATGAAACTCATATCTGAAGTACACATGACTCACAAAAGCTTCCTCTTGTATTCTCCCTCAGACACCTCCTCTACATGGGCCTCGGGAAGGTCACCAGCGTCAGCAGACAGCTACAAACACATTATTTTATACAAGTTTAGTTTTATCTGCTTTAAAGAGGCTGCACCTGACGTCTGTCATGTAATTAACACGTAACAGCTCTTAGACCCCACTCACACAGGAGGACTTTTGACCTGAGCCGTGCTCAAGCACCATACTATAGAGTTCTATGGCCTACACTCACACCTGAAGAACACACACAAACACCTGAAGAACACAATCACACCTGAAGAACACACACAAACACCTGAAGAACACAATCACACCTGCAGAACACACACAAACACCTGAAGAACACACTCACACCTGCAGAACACACACAAACACCTGAAGAACACAATCACACCTGCAGAACACACACAAACACCTGAAGAACACACTCACACCTGCAGAACACACACAAACACCTGAAGAACACACTCACACCTGCAGAACACACACAAACACCTGAAGAACACAATCACACCTGCAGAACACACACAAACACCTGAAGAACACACTCACACCTGCAGAACACACACAAACACCTGAAGAACACAATCACACCTGCAGAACACACACAAACACCTGAAGAACACACTCACACCTGCAGAACACACACAAACACCTGAAGAACACACTCACACCTGCAGAACACATACACACAAACATTTGCAGAACACATTCACACACACACCTGCAGAACACACACACACACCTGCGGAACACACACACACCTGCGGAACACACACACACCTGAAGAACACACACACACCTGAAGAACACACACACACCTGAAGAACACACACACACCTGCAGAAAACACACACACACACCTGCAGAACGCACACACACACACCTGCAGAAAACACTCACACACCTGCAGAACACACACACACCTCCTGCACAGCACAGAAAGTGTAAGAGCCAAGGTTAATTCATATATAATGATGCAAATTTACAGTACTGATATTTTGTTATAAATGCTGTTTTATGTTTGCATGAGATTTAATATGTGATTTATATACATAAGCTGCATTTATTTTATTGCATCAATATTGATGTTAAAATATCTTAGAACTGCTATTCATAACTTATTTTTGGAACATCACCCTCACGATAAACCAGGGAACACTGTATTCCAAAATTATGCAGTGGCAAAGATTTGTGAATTCCAAATGTGTTTACCCGAGATTTATATGGTCTGTCCCTACAGACCAGGTTTAGATCTGGAGGTACTTCACTCCATATTTTGATTTTGTAGTGAACTGTGTGACCCATAGAAGTCTTGCTTCGTCTTGTGACTCACTTTGAGCTTCTTGTCCAGATAGGCAGGAGAGACCCAGCCTTGTCGGGACGGTGTTGTTTTGGTGGGTTTGGTTCTGACCAGCCATTTGAGAGGATGAGCCGAGTCCAGCACCTCCACATATTGACCCTCCTTCAGCGAGATGGACTCTTTACTCGCCATGGTCGGGTTGTAATCCGCTGTCGCCACGTAGATATCGAACATCTGGAAAATGAGATTACACAATACAATACAGGAGAACCGCTGCTACTTTGGATGAACTTAACTGGTGTAGTCTCAGGTCACCTCTCCCCGGGCGTCTCCCTCGTCGGACTCGGAGGAGGAGTCAGCGATGAGGGAGGCGGGTCTTGAGCGACCATGATGGGGAGTGGCCGAGGGGGTCTTGGTCTCATCGTCACTGTCGGCACCGGGGACTCGCAAAGAAGCTGCGTGGGACAGTTCAAATGGCACTGGTGTTACGCTGGGTTCAGTCTTTTCCATATAGTTGTATTACTTTGGTTTGAGCCACAAGAAGCTTTTTATTGGCAGATTAATACAAACGCTACAGTTTAGCTTAACATTTTTAGACAACACAATGTGAGTGGCACAGAGGAGTGAGAGAGGAGTAAAAACACACATGCCTTTATCCACATCCTGTAGCTCAGCCAGTCCAAACCTATGTAAAAATATAAAGAGGAGATCAACCATAGACTAAGTGAGTGTGACATCACCCATAGTGTTCAGCTCGAGTCAAATGAAGTTCATCAAGGCTAGCAGTTATAGGGGTGAATTTGGAGCAGAGTACTATATTTTGAATTCTGACTGCGAGTATCATAGCAACCAAAGAGCCAATACAAGGGGAGGCTGTTGAGGTTAACACCCCTTCTCGCCCGCACCAATGTTTTAGCAGCGAGCAGGTGTCTAGGAACGCTGTCAATCAGACCTGTTGCCAACACTAGCGGGAGCGACCTCAGGGAAGAAAGACGCCTGATTTGTTTGTTATTAATGTTCATATCTTGATTTACAGACATAATAGTGAAATAAAACCCCCACCTCATGTAGAGCGGGTTAATATGAACATTTAAGACCAAAATGACGAGTCTGACAGCAGCAGTTACAGAGAGAGGGGACACAGTTTTTCAATGTAAAGTGAATTGGAGCCAGAGTCGATGGAGCTAGAAGTGCGCCCATGATCACTTCCTATTTGGAACGTGGCAGCTAGCAGGTTAGCTATATCTATTCTATATCTATGATATCAACATGCAAAAACATGCCTTATTTAGTAAATCTGCCTTTTATATAAAAATAACATTATTGTTTTTCAGGTAACGGCCCAGGTGTTTAGTCGCTGCCACAGTTCTGCGTTAAAAGCACACAGGCCCGTGCACTGGGATACATACTGGTGTTTTTGGGCCAAGATTTCATCCACTGGAGCACTTCCTGATTCTGAGCGCTGTCTGAATAACACAATTCAGTATCACTGTAAACTAATGGATGAAGGTGAATGATGTTTTCATGGAGCACAGGACTCTGTGGGCTTACAAGCTTTAGTTGCATTTCTTTGGTCCTTAGCCTTTTGTGTTTTAATCACAGACTGTATAAAGAAGTGGACTAAGTGAGTGTAACATCACCCACAGCATTCGGTTCCAAATGAAGCTCATCAGGGCTAGCAGTTATAGCTGCCAATTTGGAGCAGAGTTCCATATTTAGAATTCCGACTGCGAGTATCATAGCAACCAAAGAGGCAATCTGGAGTGTGGTTGTTGAAGGTAACGCCCCTTGTCACCCACTACGCTGGTTTAGTAGGGAGCGAGCACTTAGGAACGCTGTCAATCAAACCTGTTGCTAACGCTAGCAGGAGTGACCTCGAGTAAAGAAGGGTTGTCTGTTATTAATGTTCATGTCTACCAACACAATAGCAAAATAAAAATCAGGATCATGTAGAGCTGGTTAATACGAACATTTAAGACCAAAATGATGAGTCTGACAGCAGGAGTTACAGAGAGAGAGGGGCTGTAAAGTGAATTGGAGCCACTTCCTATTTGGAACGTGGCATCCAGCACATTAGCTATGTCCATTTATATATACAGTCTATGGTTTTAATAGAATGGGGCTTTATGACAAACTAATCAAGTTAATGAGTATTCCGGCACTGTTCACAGTTACTATGTCAACATTTTTGTACCTGTGTAATATCCAAGGACCACATAAATGCAGAAGCGTTTGATAAGCAGCCATTTTATTTGTATCAGCGGGGATGGAATGCTCTCATTCAAAAACAAAAGACGATGAACATCTCTTTGTTTGCTATTGTTTTGAATGAGTCTCTGTGATGCATAGGCCGCATTACAGCCTGTAGCAGAGCCAGAAGCAAAGCTATTCAAACAAAATACAATCTGTTTATATGCATCAACTTTATGTGTAACATGAGTGGAACATGAAGTTAGAGGAACACAAGTTAATGTTTATTATAAACAGAGTTTTTAAACAAATGAAATCCAGCTATGTTATTTATATTGACTTTGGCAGTGAGGCAGAGGACAGGGCTTACATAACAGCTCTTTGTACCTTGTGAGATTTTGGCCGACACCATTTCAGTGATCTGAGAGGTCAGCTTCATGAGGAACTCCTCCGTGCCGACCTCACCAAGGAACGGGATTCTGGTCTCTGGTGACACAAAGATATGAAATAATACCATATAAATGACATGTTTTTGTTTAGAATATGGAGTGGAGCCAGTACCTTTTGTTCTGACCGCTTCCTCTTCTGGGGGACTTACTGTTATTCCAAGGACCCTAAGAATCAAAAGAGTTTAACAAATTATCCACAGAGACGTTTCATACTGTGTAGCATAAGACACTCACTCTGTTGGTTTGGCTTCTTTCTTTGGTTGTGGAACTGCAAAAAGAAGATTAACAAATGTATAAATGTGTCCAGAAATAAACATATTCTGTACTGTGTAGGGTAAGGTTAGGGGTAGGATAGGGTTGGGGTTAGGATGTGGTTAGGATAGGGTTGGGATACTGTTAGGATAGGGTTAGGGGTAGGATAGGGTTAGGGTTAAGACAGGGTTAGGATAGAGTTAGCATAGGGTCAAACGTACTGTGATCCACCTCCAGGTGAGCTGTGCAGATAGACTGCCCTGCCTTGTTTGTAGCAATGCAGGTGTAGGCCCCGGTGTATTCTTTGCCCACATCCATGAGGATGAGACTGTGCTGGCGCCCAGAGCTGGCGATTTTAAACCCTTTGGTGTCAGGTTTGATCCACAACACATCCTCCATGGACTCCTCTTTGAGCCAGTTTACAGTAGGAGTGGGGGAACCTGCAGCCGATCAAATCAAATGTAATTATTTTGAAATTATGCATATTATTATTATTATTATATTATGTTTGTTTAAAGGTGTACTATGTAACTTTTCTGGTAGCGTGTCTGCTGGTCTCATTGAAGTGTTGTAAACCTCAGCATTTGAATTTTCACTTAACGCCTAACGTTAAGGTATTATAAGATAACTAATATGGGCCTCTAAGAAAAGAAGGTGCCTGATTTGTCTGTTTTTAATGTTCATATCTTTATTTACAGATAATATAGTGAAATAAAAAGGATCATGTAAGAGCGGGTTAATGCGAACATTTTAAGACCAAAATGACGAGACAGCAGCAGTTACAGAGAGGGGACACAGTTTTTCAATGAAAAGTGAACTGGAGCCGATAGAGCTGAAAGCACGCCCATGATCACTTCCTATTTGGAATGCAGTTGCTGGTGTATGAGCTATGTCATTTATATATCCAGTCTATGATCTTGGCATAACATCCAAGTACAACAAACCTTCTACTTTGACAGACAGAGTGATGCTGGCTCCTTGTTTGACCTTCCTGTTGGGGAACCTCTCGATGAAACGTGGAGGCACCAGTGGTACTTTTGGGTCCTTCTTATCCTGTGGAAGCATCTCTCCAGGATCTAATAAAACATCAACAGAAATTAAAATATACATACAGGTAAAAAAGGTAATCTTGTTTCCGTACTCAGCACAAGGAGACGAGCAGAGGAGTAAGCAGATCCGGCCGCATTGCTGATGAAGGCAGAGTATTCGCCCATGTCCTGTTTGGTCACCTCCACGATCTCCACCCCATGAACGTCCCTCTCAGCCAGTATAGTCACTCTCTTTGAAGAGCGCAGAGGCTGGCCGTCTTTGAACCAGTACACTCGGGGTTTGGGGAATCCTAAAGGGGACAGGGTTAGGAAAAAGTTTCATTGTTAAACATTACAAAAGTGTGAGTTCATACCCTTTACTCTGAGCTGCATCTTGACGATAGGTGAACCGGGGCTGACGTGGATGTCGTGAAGCTCCTCCAACACCTGAGGGAGCTGGTCATCTTCAGTGACGGACTCAAAGGTTTCTGTCTCCCTGTTTGCATATTGAGAAATACTTCAGCAGATGATGTTTTGCAGTCCTGAATTATGAAATGTACTCAAATGTCACGATTAACATTCAATATCACACAAATGATACATGTTTGCTTTTGTTGTGGAATTTCTAATAGTAAAAAAACCTTAAAAGATATAAAATCAACAGAGAAGTTATTATTTTAACTGTAAATACACTTTTTTCCCCATGGATGAGTTTAAAGGCACAAGAGAGAAATAATCTGAAATTATAATGACGTGATTCTTTTCAGTCCAGAAAACATATTTAAAACTGAGAATTTGGCTTAATGCTTTTGATAACATTAAGGTTAATGAAGTTTCAGACATATAATATAAAATAAATTAAATTATGAGTCTAAAGCTCATTGGTAACCACATAAACTCAGTATTATATTCTATTGTTGCGAACTGGAGTAATGCCTCATTCGTCCAGTAGTGGTCTAAAACGGTGGCCGTTTGGACACTGCAATGAAGACTCCCCTGCCTGTGTTTAATGGTATTGATGTTAGCTGTAAACAAGGGAAGGGCAGTTTCACTCTAAAGCACCTCCCTTTGGAAGTGGACTTACTTTACTCAGAGTAGAATCAATTCTCGTGCCTCCAGCCCAAACAACACTTGTAATTATATTATGATTATTGATATTACTTTGGTCAAGATACCTGGACGTATCCTTGGCGCTGACATATGAAGATGTCTCTGTGGCATCTGCTGCTGTGTCATAATCTGAACTACAGGACACTGCAGAAGCACAAAAGTATTTTCAGACCAAACTGCAGTAGTGAAGTCTCCACACATATGCATCCTGTACTGACCGTCCACGCGGAGCTCGGCTTTGGTGGCCGTGATGCCGCTGCTGTTCTCGGCGGTGCAGCGGTACACGCCCATGTCTGAGGGCAGCACCGATGTGATGATGAGCTGGTGGCACCCCTCCTGGTCCTCGTTGATCATGTAGTGGTCGTTCTCCTCCAGCAGTTTGCCGTCTTTGTACCATTTCACAGCAGGAGCGGGTTTTCCGATCACCACACAGTCGAAGCTCACCGGGTATCCATCGGGAACGTCCTGGGTCTGCAGCTCGGTCAGGAAGACTGGTGCAGCTAGGGAAATGGTGAGGCAGAGATAAGAGATCTGCAAAAAACTTATTGATGTGAAATATCAATGAGGAATATTTAGAACTGTTAAGAACAGATTTCTATAGTATAAAGAATTTAGAACACAGGCTCCAAGGGTAAAATAGAAAAGAGTTATATTTTGAGACAGATTAAGTTGTACACAGGCCCGTCAACAGAAATTTGGGGGCTCATATGGGCCCTCTTCTAACGAGGTTGCAATTCTGGGCCCCTAAGACCCTGGGACCCGAGACAACAGATCCCTTTGTCCCCCCTGTCGCCTCCCCTGGTTGTACCATAGACTGTATCTATAAACAACAAGTGATCATGGGTGCGCTTTCGGCTCCATCGATTTGGGTTTTTATTTTGCTATTGTGTCTGTAAATCAAGACATGGACATTAATAACAGACAAATCAGACGCCTTCTTTCCCCGAGGTCGCACCTGAGCTAGCAACAGGTTTGACTGACAGTGACGCTAGTGCTTAAACCCGCGGTGTGGCCAGTAAGGCACGTTATCTTCAACAGTCTCACTCCGGATTAGCTCTTTGGTTAACATAACACTCGTACATACACTCATACACGTTCGTAATTCCAAATATGGAACTCGTCTCCAAATTGCCCGCTATAAATGCCGCTATAACCTCTATGAGCTTCATTTGACTGGAGCCGCTGTGGGTGACGTCAAACTCACTTAGTTCACTTCTTTATACAGGCTATGGGTTTTTACATGTAATACTGTAAAAACAGAACTTTGTGACAAAATTACTCAGACCACTGCATCACCATCTTCACCTAATAATAAAACATTTGATCTATTTGCAAACTCATAATAAAGAGCCATGTGAGTCCGTATATGACGGGAGTTGATTGGATGTACAAGGATGGTCTGCCCTGCTTCACTTTTCTGGGATGTACCAAAGGGTTTGCAAGAGCTACAAAGTTAGATAAATTTGTTATTTAATTTCTAAACATCTCAATAGTTTTATAAATATGTGCAGATCTCTATAATAAGGCAGAGCACATAAAGAGAGGAGTAAATTCTTACCAGCAGCTCCAGACATGAAGGCAGGAGCTTGTCTGTCTGGAGTGGGAGTCTCTGTACCGTCCTGCGAGTATCCCATCTTTCTGATTCTCAGCTCCACTTTCTGAAATGCCGCCTCTATAATGGTCGTCTCCACGGGAACCCCATGAACCGTGAACATCTCCTGGAACCTCTTTGATGCCACCTCTGCATCCGAGCGAGCATCAAACTTAATGTAGATATAGTTCTCATCCTCTCTGTATGAATGCGGGCCTGGGATCTTCATCTCTCCCTCATCGGCACTCACGAATGGCTCCTCCTCCACGTCAGGGGGCAGGCGAGTGCGTAACAGTTTGTGTAGCCGTCTGCTAGCTTGCCTCAGCGATTCGTCCATCTCGCTTCCAGATGAACTATCGGGCTCGCTGTCTGCGCTGTAGCCCACGGTTAGGGGTCTACGCCCGGACGACTCCCTGGCCGTGCCCACAGTTACCTTGGCACTGTGAGACGACACTCCAAACTTATTGGTGACCTCACAAGTGTACACCCCCGTATCCTTGGTAGTAACGGCGGTGATGACTAAGGAGCATGTACCGTCATTGTAGATATCAATATGGTGGTGTTTCCCGTCAGTCAGTGGCTCGCCGTCCTTTAGCCAGCACACTTTCTCAGGCTTACCCTCGGCCACACATTCCAGGTGGATAGTACCGCTGGGTTCTTTGGTCTGGTCTTTGAAAACTTCTTTGAAAATGGGTTTCATCTCTTTGCGGGCTTTGAATCCTTTGAACGCAGCTTGGATCTTGATCGCAGCCTCTGTGAGCTCTGGTTCGTCTTCTTTGCTGATCTCCACAACCTCCTCCGTGGACACTGTGGCGGCCTGCAACAGAGCGGCGCTTGTTGTGGCTGTTTTAACCTCAGTTTGCTGGACGATCGTTTTAGTGACCTGTGTTTTCTCAGCGGTCATCACTTGAGCCTCTGAGATTGCAGACGTGCTGCTACTCTTCAGGTAGGACACGAGCGAAGCCTCATTCTCGGAACTGGAGGCTGAAGTGACCATCTTCTCGGAGGTCTTCACTTCCACTGTCCGTGCTGCAGCGGTCAGCTCTTCCATGGCGGCCATAGCTTTGCTCTGCTCCACGGTTTGTACTGAAGGAGAGTCAAGAGTCTTTTTGGCCTGATCCTCGAGAGCAGCCTTTAGGACCTCCTTTGGCTTTTCATCTAAACATGGACATCGCAGTGATATATTGTTGTTAGCGATCGATACGATAAGGCATCTTGTTTTGTAAAATCAAAAAAGGAATGGAAGTATTACCTTGAGAAGCACTTGACTTTTTAGGTTCCTCTACAAAAGAAAATAGAAACAACTGCATTTAATAGCTTGTGTGTGTGTGTACATATACGAGGGTCATTCAATAAATAAGGTGAATCTTTCGGTATAAGGACTTTTAAATACAGTTAGAAGCTTACTTTTTTTTGTTTGTTTGTTTTACTTGTTTTTCACATGGATTTAATTTCTTTTGCAGATAAAAAAAAAAAAAAAAAAAAAAAAAGAGAGTTTTGGCGATTAACAAAGATGGCCAACCAAGAAGCTCCAGGATTGAACAGCGGTCAGTTATCAAGTTTTTGGTTGCTGAAGGGTGCAAACCCGTTGAAATTCATAGGAGAATGTCGACTGTGTATGGTTCGATCACCTCAGGAGACCTCACTTCTGTAGGCCTCCTAGGCCTGCCTTCATCCTCAACACTGCTCCGTCCTTCTTTAAACAATTTAGCCCACTTGTAGACATTTTTTTTTGGCTGAAACATGTGGCACCATACACAGTTGACATTCTCCTATGAATATGGGTTTGCACCCTTCACCAACCAAAAACTTGATAACTGACCGCTGTTCAACCCTGGAGCATGCTTCTTGGTTGGCCATCTTTGTTAATCGCCAAAACTCTCAGTTTGTTTTTTTTTTTTTATCTGCAAAAGAAATTAAATCTGTGTGGAAAAAAAAGTAAAAAAAAAAAAAAAAAAAAAAGTAAGCTTCTAACTGTATTAAAAGTCCTTATACCGAAAAATTCACCTTATTTATTGAATGACCCTTGTATATATATCTTTTATTATTTTCTCTATGTAGTTATCCAAATGCTTTCAGATCAGAGTATTAGCATATTTCAGAGTAATCGAATGTAATCTAATAAAAAACAATGACATATTTTGATGGACTATGACTATCTTAACCCAGATCACACCACCCCAATTTTAGCTAAACTCCATTGGCTCCAGTGTCATGATCCTTCAGCTCTTCACCCCTCCCTCCGTGTGTTCTTCACTCTGGAAGGGCTGTTCCCACCTATGAGGAACAATGGTTCAACACCAGCCAATGCAACCCCGATATCCCCGGTTCTGCCACCACTCCCTGCCAGCTCGTCGATATACCTTCAGTGTTAACTGCTCTTTGTGGCACTTTTGAGATAACACTTTCTGAAAACTCTTACCTTCGGACTTTTTGTAATTTGAATTTTTTGCTGTTCCCAGTTTCTTGCCTGGCCATCTTTGCGTCCCCAATACCTACCTGCACCTATAGACCCCCCCCAGTCCAGCACCTACCTGCACCTGTGGAACCCACCCCCAGCCCTTACCACCCCTGCTAATGAACCGTTTAAAACTGTTTTGTGTTTTGAGTTCTGATTTTGGGTCCTACAATCTGCTCTAACAACGGCCAGTGAAGTTTAGAATAGATTCTTAAATTTACTTTCATCTGCTGATCATTTTAAAACTCTATTCAAGACTCAGCTGTATGATCTGGCTTTAACTAGTGCTACTGTTTTATTAATGTCTTATTGTTGTTTTTATTTATTTTTTTCTGTATTTTATTATGTTTTGCTTTTCTGTTTGTGAAGCATTTTGGTTCAAGTAAAATTGGATATTGGTACCGAGCTGCACAGTCTGGGGCAGCTCCACGGGCTCTCCGGTCCCGGCTCTGTTGATGGCTGCCATCCTAAACCTGTACGCGGCTCCAGGCATCAGGTTTTCTACCACAAACTCGGTGTTACACACAGGCTCTGTGTGGCAGGGCATCCAGAGCACACTGTCCACCAGCCGCATCTCAACCCTGTAACCCAAAATCGGACTTCCTCCATCGTGCAGCGGGGTGAACCATGACAGGCTCACAGAATCGTTTGAGTTTACAAAGACTTCAGGATCCTCGGGTGGGTCAGGTACAGCTGCCGGGACAAACAAAACATTTTGTTTTACATATTAAAACTCCATGTCTGTGTAATCCCTCAGTCATTCAGGTAGGATCCATAGTAAAAAAAAAAAATTCAAATTTGTCAACTGGACAAAAAGCTGAAGGAGTGAAGACATTTGGCTGCTCATTCAAGCTGCTTCTTCAGTTCTGGTCAGATTACTGCTGGACAATTCCTTATATCTATATGAAGGGAGGAGCCAACAAGACTGAAACTTCAGGCAGGCAGCGACTTGGATGAGCAGCCAAATGTCTTCACTCCTATAAGTTTTTGTCCAATTGACAGATTTGATTTTTTCTTTTATTATAATTCCATCTAAAAATGTGCGGTACTACTGATAATGGAGAGCTTTGCCAAAGACAAGAGCGTCTCTGGCGGCAAAAGTGATTTCCTGTTGAGGCATAAGAGGAGCCTTTTTGAGGAGCAGGCGGTAGCAGCCGCCCTCTGCACTCATGGCCCAGAGGTCACTGGGCTTCAGCTCCACTCCGTTGGCGTACCAGATGACCTCAGACTTGGGCACAGGCTCGTTCAGCTCCACACAGAACTCCACCTTTTCCCCCACTGCAGCTATTTTGTCCTCCAACGGCTTCACCACATCCAGCTGCCAGCCTGCCAGTCAGAAAAGGGGGTGTGAGTTCAGCCTGTCACACACTACGAGATTGCACAGAAGGCTGGAAGTAAACTACACAGGAAGTATAGTCGCTTTTGTCACAATTGCCCACCCTTCAATAATGACTAGATTTGTTTATGGCTTGCAACTTAGCATACAGCTATCGCCTAATTCTAAATCAGAGGTGGAACGTAACAAAGTAAAAGAAATAAAGTGCTGTACTCAAGTCTAATTTTTAGGTATCTGTATATAACTTAAGTACATTTTAAAAGATCCTTTTTACTTTTACTCCAGTACATTTGAGAGCAGTATCTACTTTCTACTCTGGTATTTTTGAACTGGACTGAAAAGTAAAAGTATTTTTAATTATTGTGTGAGACCTGCTGGAAAGGCTGAGGGTTTACTTTTAACATGTTCATAATTTGAACAAAAATATACAATTAAAAACAGAAAAGTTGAACAAAATTCAACTCATACCAAAATCACTACATTTGAAGCTTTATTAGCCCTCTAAATCTGTCAGAAATACTCTCACTTTTTACTCTTTAAGTACATTTTTAAACCAGTACTAATACTAACACTTTTACTTAAGTAGACTTCTTTTACTTTTACATGCGTATTCTTTTTTTCTCCCTTTACATAAGTAACAAAACCAGGTTTGTGAAATTGTATTGTGTATTTTGCATCATGCTTTTGTATATTATTGTCGTGAGGGATCATGGGTGATGTAGGCTTGTGAGAAATGCTTTCACTTTTTACTTTTTAAGTACATTTTTAAAACCGGTACAGCTAACTGTAAGGAGGGCTTGAATAGGGCCCAGGAGAGATCGCTAGATTACTCAAACATGCACAGAGACATGTTCCTTTTCTAAATACAATAAGAAATATGAAACAAGCAAAAAGGAGAACTTGGAATGAGAATGTGTGAACTCTCGTGTTACGTGACATAATGTTTGCTAACCTTTGACTGTGAGCTGAGCAGACGTTGAAGCGGTCCCCGCTCTGAAGGTGACGGTGCAGCTGTCCTCCACACGCAGCTCTTTGAGGAGGAGCAGGTGACGGAGCCCGCTCTCAAATGACACCACCTCCGCGTTCGGACTCTCCTTCACCGGCGTCCCGTTTAGCAGCCACTGGCAGTCTTTAGTCTCTGGTCGACTCAGGGCGCATTCAAACAGGGCCTCACCTCCGTCAAAAGTTTCCATGTTTTCTAAATTCTGGACTATAGTGATGGGTTTGTCTATGGAAAGAAAGTAGAAATGTGAAGATTATAATATATGCAACTATAGGATTTGAACGCAAACAGTGCAAACATAACAGTTGGGAGTCAAATAAAATCAAATTAGAACACAGCTTAGATCATCTATTGTTCAGCATATGCTCACTTCAGTTTAGAAACAAACCATGTATCTATTTAATCTGTTGGCCATTTTTCACCTTGTCTCAATAGAAGTGTACTTGTGTGCAGTGGTGGAGGGTAATGAAGTAAAAGTAGTAAAGTACTGTATCTGTACTTAACTTAAGTACATTTTAAGAGATCCTTTTTACTTTTACTTCAGTACATTTGAGAGCAGTATGTGCTACATTTTTGAACTGGACTGAAAAGTAAAAGTATTTTTATTATTGTGTGAGAGCTGTTGAAAAGGCTGAGGGTTTTTAACAAAAATATACAAATAAAAGCAGCTAGAAAAAATTATCGATTAGTTTCTGTTGAACAAAATTCAGCAAAAATCAAAATCACTACATTTGAAGCTTTACAAGACTCAAAATATGCGCAAAATACTTTTACTTTTTAAGTACATACAACAGGTACTTTAATACTTTTAGTTACGTATATTATTCCATGTGATACTTTTACACCAGTATATGTACTTTTACTTAAGTAACAATATTGAGTACTTCTTCCACCACTACTTGTTTGGGGGGTATTTTTCTCTCAGTCAAGTAACATCACTTTATGTAAATCACCCTGGAGGCAAAACTTTAAACTTAAATAAGTTAAATAAAGTAATCACAAAGGAGCAGAGTGACCAGAGGAGCAGAGTGACCAGAGGAGTGACCACACCCTCGAGCTGGTGTTTCTGTTGTGGAGGAGGACGCTCACCTTCCACATGCAGTGTAGCCAGCACACACGTGCCCTGAGCCTCGCATGAGTAAGTCCCTCTGTCGTCAGCACACACGTGGCTAATGAACAAACGCGCCACATTCCAGTCCTGCTCCACCACCACCCGCCTGCTGTCCACCTGCAGGGGGCGCCCGTCTTTCCTCCACTCAGCTCTGACCGGCCGCGAGTACTGGCAGATGAACTCGGCCGGCTGGTTTTCAAACACCCGCAGGTCCTCCATGGCGCTCACCACCTCCACTGTGGGATCTGAGGGTGATGCCAGGGTCGTGAGCCTGGTACCGGAGCCACATGCAGAGGACATGCTGCTGACAGACGGGCTCAGTACAACCCTCTCCTCTTGTATTTTCACTTTGGTTTGACCAGAAAATTTGCAGTTAGTTTAATTAAAGCTAATTAGTGAGCTAGCTGTTTCTTAATGGGATGCCACAGAAGCCCTTCTGTCAGCAATAATAATCGTCACAACTGCGTATGACCTTATGTGGGCATGGGCAGTGCAAGAGCCAGATTCACATTCTCAGAGTTACAGGTGAAGGGGTGATGTTAAGGACTGGATGAGGATGGAGTAATAGAGGCTTGATTAAAGGTAGCGGCAGGTGAGAGTGGATGGGTGGAGCAGCACTTTTACTATTAAGATCCAAGAGAACATTTAGCCAATATTTCATCACCAAAGCCAGGACATTTACAGCACAGTGTGAAGGGCTGCATATGGACCATAATCACGATCATGCCTCTGTGGAGTTAGAGCAGATAACTGAAGGAGACTCCATAAAACTGAAGTCTTGTAGACCACATACATTACACAGACTCAACATCTTGACCATCTCAGTCTTAAACTACACTCATCAGAAGTCCTCATCTCAAAATGTCACCACGACAAGTGTCCAGGGCCAGGGGACACATCCAAAATCTAGATCCTCATCTCCTTCGACACATAATTCTCCTGAGGAACATCTTCTGGTGTCCACAGACTCCACTGTAGCCACATTTATCTGACCAGTCCTTAGTGCTTTGTGTGTAGAAACAAAATGAAAACATAACCGTGATTATGAAGTGATTTTGGCAGCCCGGCCGAGAGCAGACAGAATGTGTCAAAGGTTGGACTATTTTCCCATGGTGTGTGATGCTGCACCCACTGTAATGGACAATGACTATAGAGTCCAGTGCATGGCATTTGATATACAGGGTGTTCATAAGGTCTATTTACAATTTTAAAATAGAATTACAAAGGCAAGTGATTAGATATATGAATTAGATTTGTTTTGTTGTACTCAGTGGTTATAAAAATTTTTAATCACATTGTATTTTTGTATTTCAGGCATCATGTTGATTAAAGAGCCATCCTTTGGAAAGAACCCCGAAGAAATGTCTCCTCCTCAAGAGAAGGCACAGTGCATTTCATGGTTTGTTGATGGATTTCTTTCTTCGATAAAGATATCATGTATGGAACAAAGATATGGGGCATTACTGAACTAAAGCAAAAAATATAGATGCGATTGAACCAGTGATGAGGCTCTGCTAGAGCGGACATACCAAGAAACCCAGTCCCGTGTTGATGTGCTTCATGAGATTAATGGAGCCCAGATAGAGGTGTATTAAATGCGGTCAAACACTTTGGAAACCAACAGAGAGAACAAGTCTGATTAAGTTATCCGATCAACTGCCTTTGTGATATTTTTATCAACTGTAATGAGACTTTATGGACACTGTACAGTATTAGTATTAAGAACATGTGCTCATGCAAAGGGAGGTCAAATAATGACTGTTTCAAAACTGCATTTCTGAAAAGCATTTATGTTTTTCAGAAGCACCTGTTTGTAAAGCGGTGAACATTAGCTCTTCATGTTCAGTGAGTAAAGCACAGTTTGTCTCAGCTGTTGTTAATGTTCTGAAATACCTTTGACTAAGAGCTTGGCTGTGGAGAGCAGAGAGCCCGCCTTAAACATGACCGTGCCCGAGTCGTCTGTGGCAAGGTTCTTGAGGGTCAAAGTGTGGATGTGTCCCTGGCTCACTCCTATCTCACTAAAAGCATTGTTCTCCAGCAGCGTGCCGTCTAGCCACCACTGCACTGCACCAGGTGCCCTCCCAGACAGCTGGCAGGAAAAGGTAGCCCACTCCCCCAAAAAGACATCAGTTGTCCTTAAGACCAGTCAAAATGAAGACTTCTTCACTGTTGAATCGAGACAGAGATGTGCACACTGAGCCTCTTGGAAACTAAACACTTCCAGAATACCAGACAATCTAACTATGAGATTTGTAAAACCAAAATGCTACCTTGCACAGTCAAAGAGGCTGTGGTCAGCTGGTCTCCGGCATCACATGTGTAGAAGCCGCGTCTTCTGGTGCCACGTTGAGGGAGGCGGAGCTCCTGAACGCATCCATCTTGCTTTATGTTCACTCTCTTACCCGAGTGGAGAATGGCACCACCCTTTCTCCACTCCACACGCACGCCCGGCTTAGAAACCTCACAATACAGGACAATATCATCACCCTCTATGGCGTCCTGATTCTTCAACTCCTTTAGGAAGAAAACCGGGGCACCTGACGACATTTTGAAAACAAGAAGATCAGATGTTGCAATGGCAGGAGAAATGTTTAGGTTGTGTTTGAGACGTTTTCAGAGTTCTGAGCTGTTACCTTCCACTGTGAGTTTGACTTCACACAGGTCATCTCCAGTGTCACAGGTGTATGTCCCAGAATCCTCAGGCTTCAGGTTGTGGATGCAGAGCTGGTGGACGGCTGCGTTCTTCTTCAGGTCATACTTCAGACCTGCTTTGAGGGCAGCGCCGTCCTTCACCCATGTCACAGTACGATCAGGGTCAGAGATGGTGCAGGCCAAGGTCACAGTCTCACCCTCCAGAGCCACTGTGCTGTGAGGCTTCTCCACAATCATCACTGGAAACATGGAAAGTCCAGATCCATTATCTTCAGTCAAATTGGCCAAATAAAAGAACTAAAACTAAAATAAATAAAAATCAACCTTTTCTGACTTAATGCCACCTCATTTGCACTGAGTCTTGTAATGTTTTTCGTAATGAATTCTTGTAATCCATGTGATCCATTCACATTATTAGATTTTTAATAGCGATTTGAAAAAAAAAAAATGAAAACAACTACATTTGAAATTAGTTTGTGTAAATATTTTAAATGTGATAAAAGTGATATTGTTTTATACATCTGTATATTTGTTTTGTGTTTACTTTTATGCGAAGCAGTTTGGTCAGCTCAAGTTGGTTTAAATCTGCTAAAGAAATAATCAATTAAATTGATTTGGAAATTATTACCAAATTATAACCTATTTTTCTGGGTGAAGCATGTTTAATTATTATTATTTTTAAAAATGTAGTTAAATGTGCAGATTTTTCCTGATTAGTATAAATGATAACACTACTAAGGAAATCGTGATGGTGAAAAATAGTATTTGTGACAAAGAAGCAGTGACCACAGACTGTATAAAGATGTGGACTAAGTGAGTGTGACATTACTCACAATGTTCGACTCCAAATGAAGCTCATCGAGGCTAGCAGTTATAGGGGCCAATTTGGAGCAGAATTTCATGTGTGGAATTCCGATCTCGAGTATCATAGTAACCAAAGAGCCAATCTGGAGCGAGGCTGTTTAAATTAATGCTCCTTCCTGCCCACATCGTTGGTTTAGCAGGGAACAAGTGCTTAGCAACACTGTCAATCAAACCTTTTCGATTGCAACCTCAGGAAAAGAAGGTGCCTGATTTGTTATTAATGTTCATATCTTGAATTTTGTCTTTACGGACAAAATAGTGAAATAAAAACCCCATGATCATGTAGAGCGGGTTAATATGAGCATTTTAAGACCAAAATGACGAGTTTGAGAGCAGCAGTTACAGAAAGAGGGGACACAGTTTTTTAATAGAAAGTGAATTGGAGCCAGCGTTGATGGAACCGGAAGCATGCCCATGATCACTACCTATTTGGAACTTGGCAGCTAGCAGGTTAGCTATGTCCCTTTATATATACAATCTATGATGTGACTGTGTTATTAATAACATATACATATATGTTTGTTATATGTTGTCTTGTTTTATCTTGTCTTTTTTATGCTGTGTTTCGTTTTTGGGTGTTGTGACCTTTGTTAAATATTTGTGTCTTGTTTTCATGTTTATTATTATAATATTGTTTCATGTTTTATTTTATTGTCTTTAATAAAAAAAAAAAAAAGAAAAGTAAAATCATATTATTACTACGACCCTATGACGTCCGTTACCTTTGGGCTTCTCCTCCACCTGCAGACATGCCACGCACTTCTCCTCCCCGAGCACAAAGGCCACATCACCGGACTCATCTGTAGTCACCATCTTGAGGACCAGCCGATGCACTGTGCCCTGGCTGCTCATCTGGTTCAGGTCGTTATTTTGGAGCAGATTATCCCCGAGCCACCATTCCCCCGCAGTGATGCCCGGGTGGGTCAGCTCTACCTCGAACACGGCGTCCTCGCCTGTGGTCACTGTAACATCCCTGAACTCCCGGATGATTCGCACATGCTCTGTGGAATCATGGGTAATTACTAATTACACTGGCTTGATTGGGCTTCAAATACATCTTCAGAATGGTTATTTTCCAAGTGAAAATGAGATGGATTTGATGAGAGGATGGAGGCACACATGAGGTCGTTACCTTTGACGGTGAGTGAAGCTGTGGTTTGCTTATCCCCTGTATCACATGTGTATTCTCCGCTGTCTTGTACACAGAGTTTGCGTATAATCAGACTGTGAGATGTGCCTTTCTTCTCGATACTGTACTTATCTCCAGAGCTGAGACGCTGCTTTCCTTTGTGCCAGGTGACTTTGGTGTCGGTGCTGGTTTCACATGAGAGCGTGACTGTAGCGCCCTCTATGGCCTCTTGGCTCTCCAGACCTTTGTTGAATGTGACTGGAGCGGCTGCCGAAGAGAGTGGTGTATTTAAATACCCATATTATGCTATTTTCTGAACTATGTTCTAATGTTGTTTCTTCATTACAAGCATGCCAACATGAGTTGTGTTTTGTTTCATTCACACATTTTTATATAGCACTTTTCCATCTTCAAGGAACCACTCACACGTTCACACACACATTCATACACCAGTGTACATGGACACTGGGGGCGGGGTGGGTTCAGTGTCTTGCCCAAGGACACAGTGACAGCATTCATCTGTGGGAGGTGGAATATACATGCAGACATCTAGACCTCTACTTTGAATCCTTTAGATTCACTCTTTCCCTTCATTTCATAACAGCTGATGAGTTTAAACCTATCAGCGTTCACTCTATGAAAAAGTAGGTTGGCCATCGCATCTGTCAGAAGACACTGTATAAAATGTATTTATAAGGGACTACAACTCAATTTCTCCCGTTTCTAGACCTTTGATACGAGAACTTTTAATATAAGATCTCATGATTGTCTACGGCTAAAAACTAGGACAGTAGTGTTTGTGTGCCGAGATATTACACATAACCACATGTTCCATAGAAAGTCTGATGATGTCTGCATGTAATGCAAACAAAACAAATAAACTAAACTCATACAGGAAGTGCTCCAATGTGTTTTTAAACTCCGTACACCTTCACTGGAATCATTTGGATAATTTCAGCTGTGGAATTGCCAGTCTCTACTGAACTAAAGGTCAAAGGAGCTGTTAACTTGAAAACTACCACTTCATGACATCACAAGGTGGAACAAAGCATTTTGAGCTTTGGGGATGTAGACAATACTAATACTAATAATACTAATAATAATAATAATAATAATAATAATAATAATAAAGTGTTACTCAAACATGAGTGAATGAAAACAAAACACAACTCCAGGTCTGTTTTTGAGGAGGTAACAGCATTAGAATATGGATTAAAGCTCACAAGAGTCAGTTTTGTGTGATATAGGACCTTTAAATAGACGTTCACAAAAAGACCAGGCAAAAAGCAGCCTAGTTTCAATCACATGTACTATTTATAAATGCATTCTTGTGTAAAAAAAACATCATTAGAGCCAAAACACTGCATAGAATTGATCAACAAAGGAACAGCCAACATGCTAATTACACGCTAGGTACAACAGCAGTTACCGGAGGAATCTTCAGCTTTACAATAATGAACTCAAAAGCTGAAAACAAACTCTACATCCATACACCGTGATGATGGCCAACAACAAGGAAAACACATACAATAGAATAATATGATCCATCAGACTGAGTTCCAGGAGCAGGACCATGCCTCGACCTCTTCCTACTCCTCTCCTGCAAACCACAGCTCACCTTAGCCACACTGCTAATTACCCACAAGCCCCATTTATACAAGTAACTTTCAGACCTCAGACCTCACCATCTACAGAGAGAGGGGGGTCCTGAATGAGCTGGACTGACCTCCTAAGACAGAGCCACCATCCTGAGTCTCTCCAGCCTCCACATTGATCCATATCATCAATAAATATCTTTATGGTAAAGTATTGTTGTGGCATGGTCCTTGCCCATGACATATCAAGACAATGTTTGAAGAAATAAACGCTGTTATGAAGTCAACATGTCCAAATCAAATATGAATTCTACTGATAACACAACGCTGTTTTATTCTCAAATATTTAAAATGTATATGACATTATTTAGATTTTTTTTTTGTTGATCCTATCCAATCAGAAAGCTGAACGAGCTCAAAAAACAACTTGGGAATAGTTTGGACACACCCTCTTATTCAGTGTTTTTGAATTTGTATTACGTTTCTATACACACAGAAGGCATCAAAATAAAGTAAGATATATGAAAAAAGTTAAATACAACGATTTGTCCAGTTGACAGATTTAAACTTTTCTTTTGCTATGGATCAGCCCTGGACGACTGACAGTTTACGCAGACAAAGTAAAGGGAGGAAACTTTAAGAATTTAATTATAAAACATTACAAAAAATAGTACTTCATATGCGTAATGTCTTCTGTTTGTGTCTAAAATGTGGAAAGTCGTAAAACAAATCCGCAAGTTGACGGTTCCAATTCCACTCTCGACAGACACATCCTTGGTAGAGGGGTCAGATCCACTGACCCACAGGTTGGTGGTGCGATTCCAGGGATGCTGCTGTTGTGTCCTTGGGCAAGACACTTAACCCACCTCCTTAATGTAAGCCACTTTGAGTCTTGAAGGTGGAAATGTGCTATATAAAAATATGACCATTTACCATTTACCAAAGAAAACCACTGAATGAGATGGTGTGTCCAAACCTTTGACTGGTAAATACAATGTAAATACACAGTAAAAGAATATATAAAGAGCATATGAATAAATCTTGAATTACCTCGGACAGTGAGCGAGGCGGTGGACGTGTTGTTGCCCACAGTAAAAATGACCGTCCCTGAGTCTGCCTTAGTGACCGCTCTTAAGGTCAGGCTATGCACTGGGCCCTGTCTCTCAATCACGTTCATCTCATTGTTTTGCAGTGGGACGTCCTGCAGCTTCCACTGGGTGTCGGGGGCGTCGTCACAAGAAACCACGCACTCGAAGCGGACATCGTCTCCTTCACGCACCACGCAGCTGTCCAAGAACTTCAGGATGCTGATGTCGGCTTCTGTTTGGGAAAGTCGTCAATATTCAAGGATTTACACGAGGATGGGAATGTGTGAGGGAAGTGAGGAAATGAGGGACGTGCGGGGAAGGAAGAACTCAAGTGAACAGGCAAAAAAGAGAGAGTATTCAGAAGAAGTGCAAGGAAATGTGGAGGGAAGGGCATCAGGGTCAAAGTGCATGCTGCGTACGGTGAGTAAGAAAGAAGAAAAAGTGCTGATACAGTATACGACATGCTCAAAGGGTTTTTTCAAAGAGGGTCGAATAAATATAGAGTTAGGCCTGTCACAATGATCACTATATCCACTTGTCGTTCAGTTTATGAAAGATGGAAGAGTATATTTTGGGGTTCAGTATTTATCATTGTATTTTTTTTACTTTGCAATAATTTGGAGATGTTTGCCATTTTTATGTAATAATTTAAGATTTGAGCTGTAGAGGTTTGAGTAAATAACTGCTATGGCTCATTCTCATTTCAGTCTATTTTATTCTTTGCAGCTGAGGCTTTTTAAAGAGACTGTCTGTTTAAAACCGTTTCACTGGGGTGATCCTGACAGTGGATTAAAGCATTTCCAATATTAAAATATCATTATCGTCTTATCGTTTATTGCAGTATTCCTCCATCAAGCTTTAAAATGTGTTTAAATGTGTTCTGGTGACAGGCCTGTATAGAATGATGTTGACTCATACCCTTCACTGAGAGCAGGGCTGAAGTCCTCTGGCTGCCTGTATCACACGAGTATTCTCCTGCATCAGCTGTGTTCACCTTAAAGATGACAAGCTGCACGAGAGTTCCTTCCTGTTTCAGGTGAAACTTGCTGCTGGATTCAAGTGTCTTGGCTCCATACCTCCATGTGACTGGGGCACCCGGCTTTGTGATTTCACAGTGGAAAGTGATGCTACCACCAGCCTCACTCTCAGCGTTCTTCAGTTTGGTCTTGAAAAGTACAGGCTGAGCTGTTGGGAATCATTAAAAACTGATGTTAAGAACTGAGAGAGTTTCCACACAAACTCCCAGACCCTGCTCCAGTGGAACGACGCACTGACAGATACATCAGGGATGAAGAAAGACGTCTCTGGCCAAAATAAAACACTTTTCCAAAACAGTTTTTCATATTACTTTGTGCAAAACAAAAGGCGAGAACATTTTCTAAATGAGCTGGAATGAAGTGTTCTGTGTAGTGTATATGCTCATATAACAACAATTTACACAGTTTAAAAAAGTCTATATTTGCAACATAAACTCTTGTAGACAATTGTAGTAGCAGAAACAGTGAATCTACCCTTAACTGTGAGCTATGCAGTGTGCTGTGTGGTTTATACAGACATAACAACGGTTTGACACAGTTTTAAAAGGTCTATATTTTCCCTGTGTAATTTAAACTCTTGTAAAGACAACTGTAGTAGCAGAAACAGTGAGCCTACCCTTAACCATGAGCTGTGCTGTGCTCTGTGTGTCCCCAGTGTCACAGGTGTAAGAGCCAGTGTCCTCCAGGTCAACATCATGGATGATCAGAGTGGCCAATGCCCCCATCTGCCTAATGTCATATTTGGCACAAGGACAAAGGCCCAGCTCTCCTTTTCTCCACTCCAAACACAGGCTAGATTTAGACAGCTCACACTGTAAAGTAACACTCTCCCCCTCATCAGCTGCCTGGCTTTCAAGCTCCTTTGTAAAAATGACTGGAATTGCTATTAAATAAAGAAAACACATGTTAGTATATAGTATTTGGCAGTATATAAAACTACCAAAAACAAAAGTTAAGTGTACAGTCCTACCATGTACTATCAAAGATGCAGAGCTGGTGGCATCTTCACAGGTACAAGAATATCTGCCAGTGTCTCCAGGGATTAGGTCAAATATTTGCAATTCATAACTGCAGCCATTTTGATTTCTCATGAACTTTTCTCCAAAACCCAGCACCTGGGCTCCTCTCCTCCATTCCACAAACAGCCCGGGTTTGGAGAGCTGACAGTGAAAAGTGACACTGCCCCCTTCCTGAGCCTCCTGGTTCTGCAGGTCCTCAATCACTGTCACAGGAGCAACTGCAGAGCAAATTAAAATAATTATGTGTGTGTTGTACATTACAGTTAAGAGGAGGCCAGATTCAAGTTAACTTTTACAAAAATCTCTTGGTTTTGGGGAGAATTGCTGCATAAAAACTTATCACCAACAAAGAAGTCTGTGTCCACCATCACTGACAGAGACATATACCACAATATGCAACAAACAGAAATAGAACCATCATCCTCCCAGACAGGTCACCAAATCAAACTGACCCCTCAACAGCAATGATCCAGTTACATGAACCAAACTTTGCATTTCTTAACAGCAGCACAAACATTACCAGAATGAACAAACTACTAATATAATGTAAACACCATGAGAATCTATCCGTCCATTTTCTTCCTCTTATCCGGGGCCGGGAGCAGCAGTCTGAGCAGGATTCCAGAATTCCCTCACCCCAGACACTTTCTCCAGCTCCTCTGGTGGGACCCCAAGGCGTTTCCAGGCCAGAGGAGAGACATAGTCCCTACGGAGTGTCCTGGGTCTTCCCCAGGGAATCACAATCCTAATCACACAAAACACATCTGACCATTGAATGTTTGTATTTAATGACACTGGCTTTGGATGACTTCACAGAACGACCCCCGCTATGGCTTAGATATAAAACCAGCAGCAAGTTTTTCACATCAGTAACAAAGCACACAGTATGAAACAGAAAGACAGGGACCGTTTGCCCCGGTGCCATGGACACAGGGACCGTTTGTGCTGGTGCCACGGACACAGGAAACATTTGCCCCAGTGCCACAGAGCTTGGTCTGAACATACCTTCAAACGTCACCTTTCTGGCTGCGTTCGTCTTTGGTTTGAAGGAGGCTCCACTTAGGCCAGTGGACTTTGCTGCTGTAATGGAAGTTTATTTCAACAGAACTATTTGTGGCTTTGTGCTTCACAACGTAACAACAGAAAGAGACACAACCAGCATAGACATCGAGCAAGCAGCTGCAATGCAAGCTCAGAGGCAGAGTAATGATCACAAATATCTATTCCAACAACACTATATAGTTGTACAACACCATTGAAATAATCCTAAACCTGTCACAAACATCAGCACACATGGCACAAGGTTTCTTACTTGGAAAAATCAAAATTGCGATAATTGAATTAATAATAATTAATAATTAATTTAAATTCAACCTATAAAAGGGGAGATAACTCTACAAAAATATTTAAGGAATTAACAAACAAGTGGCTACAAACCACAGTTATGTTTAGGGCTGGGCACTGTTAGATATTTTTGATACCAGTACTTTGACAATACCTGCTTTTTGATACTGGTTCTTGAACAGTTATTTTCTCAATGCCTGTATTTTTTGTAAGTTTAAATGAATGGCCAATATCATTAGGAAAATATTTTTTTTATCCTTGAATTACGTTGGACCTTGGATAGATAGGTCCTATGTAGCATTATGTTAAAGGTGAGTGTTGTCTGGACACATGTAGGACTATGTTAAAGGTGAGTGTTGTTTGGAAACATGTAGGACTATGTTAAAGGCGAGTGTTGTTTGGACATATGTAGGACTATGTTAAAGGCGAGCGCTGCTTGGACATATGTAGGACTATGTTAAAGGTGACTGTTGTTTGGACACATGTAGGACTATGTTAAAGGTGAGTGTTGTCTGGACACATGTAGGACTATGTTAAAGGTGAGTGTTGTCTGGACACATGTAGGACTATGTTAAAGGTGAGTGTTGTCTGGACACATGTAGGACTATGTTCAAGGTGAGTGTTGTTTGGAAACATGTAGGACTATGTTAAAGGTGAGTGTTGTTTGGAAACATGTAGGACTATGTTAAAGGCGAGTGTTGTTTGGACATATGTAGGACTATGTTAAAGGCGAGCGCTGCTTGGACACATGTAGGACTATGATAAAGGTGAGTGCTGCTTGGACACATGTAGGACTATGTTAAAGGTGAGTGCTGCTTGGACACATGTAGGACTATGTTAAAGGTGACTGTTGTTTGGACATATGTAGGACTATGTTAAAGGTGAGTGTTGTTTGGACACATGTAGGACTATGTTAAAGGAGAGCGCTGCTTGGACACATGTAGGACTACGTTAAAGGTGAGTGCTGCTTGGACACATGTAGGACTATGTTAAAGACGAGCGCTGCTTGGACACATGTAGGACTATGTTAAAGGTGAGTGTTGTCTGGACACATGTAGGACTATGTTAAAGACGAGCGCTGCTTGGACACATGTAGGACTATGTTAAAGGCGAGTGTTGCTTGGACACATGTAGGACTATGTTAAAGGTGAGTGCTGTTTGGACACATGTAGGACTATGTTAAAGGTGAGTGTTGTTTGGACATATGTAGGACTATGTTAAAGGTGAGTGTTGTATGGACACATGTAGGACTATGCTAAAGGTGAGTGTTGTTTAGACACATGTAGCACTGTGTTAAAGGTGAGTGCTGTTAGGACCTATACTGAACTGAATAAACTTCAAAGACATGATACTTAATGTTCAAACTAATAAACTTTATTGTTTTTATGTAAATATTCACTCATTTGCAATTTGATGCCTGCAACATGTTCCAATAAAGCTGAGACAGAGGCAAAATGGGAAATGGGAAAGTTGAGGAATGTTTAAAATACACCTGCTGAGAACATTCCACAGGTGAACAGGTTAAATGGAAACAGGTGGGTGTCATGATTGTGTATAAAAGGAGCATCCCCGAAGGGATCAGTCATTCACAAGCAAGGCTGGGGCGAGGTTCACCACTTTGTGAACAACTGCGTGAGCATTGTACATTGAGAACGTTTCTCAACGTACAATTGGAATTGAGGGATTTCATCATCTACGGTCCATAATGTCATCAAAAGATTCGAAAAATCTGGAGAAATCTCTGCACGTAAAGCGGCAAGGCCAAAAACCAACACTGAATGCCTGTGACCTTCGATCCCTCAGGCGGTACTATATTAAAAACCGACATGAATGTGTAAAGGATATTACCACATGGACTCAGGAACACTTCAGGAAACCATTGTCAGTTAACACAGTTTGTTGCTACATCTCCAAGTGCAAGTTAAAACTGTACCATGCAAAGTGAAAGCCACAAATCAACAACACCCAGAAACAATGCTGGCTTTTCTGGGCTCGAGCTCAGCTGAGATGGACTGATGCAAAGTGGAAAAGTGTACTGTGGTCTGATGAGTCCACATTTTAAATTGTTTTTGGAAATCATGGACGTCGTGTCTCGTGGACCAAAGCGGAAAAGGACCATCCGGATTGTTATCAGCGCAAAGTTCAAAAGGAACTGGGGTTGTACAACTACAGTTGCTCAGCAGTCCGGGGTCTCTGTTGTCGTATTTTGCGCTTCATAATGCAACTTACATTATATAAAATAAAACAGTTTGCCGTTGCAGCAGCAGCAGACATGCAGCCTGCAGCCGTCCCTACCTTCAGTCTCTGTGGTCCTCTGCTTCAGTTCTGCCTCTTTCACAGCTACATCTGCAGCTGCTATAATCATATACAAGGTCTTTAGAAACAACAGTGAGCCCACCAATATTTACAACACAAGACATACCCTCAACCTTCAACTTCGCTGTGTCCTTCTTAGGTTCAACAACGGACCTTTCTCTCAGGGCAGGAGACTTCTCTGCTGCAATTCATTTAAACACAACTCTATAAATATTTGAAACCACCCAAATAACTACACAATATACCTAGACACAACAGTGCTTCACTCTAGAGCGGAGTATGATAATACGATGGAAGTAGCATGATAAAAGTGTAATTATGGTGAGTTCATGGTAACATCTGTTTTCTATTTAATCTACTTCCATTCTAATATCACACTATAATATAATATATGAACATCCAACACCAGGGAACAGCAGGGGCCAGATCGACTGAACCACTTCCAAAAGCCAAAACAGCATCACAAACATGAACACGAACAACTCAGCAAAGAACGATGAGCTCAAAATCCTACCTTCCACAGCTTTGGCGGTCTCCACAGACGGTGTCCCCAGCTTCAGTTCTGCTATGACAAAAGGCTTAATTCATTTAACTTCCAGCTGTACTATTTTCATTACTATTTACGTTGTTTTCTATGCAGTATATACAGAGAATCTGTAGACATTCAAATGTTTGTTCATTTGGATCACATTGCCCCTAAACTACTACTACTACTACTAATAATAATAATAATTAACCCATTTCTGCCTGTGTTTTAATTTCAGTATCACTATTGCACATCTTTCAATAAAAACAAAAGTAGACAGACTAGCCCACATAAGTGCAACACTCAACATGTGAAACTCAGAGACAGAGGAGATCAAACACAAGTAGACCACAGAGAAACAAAGAGTAAACCTGTATCACACCAGTTCAGCCACTTCTCAACAAAAAGCAAATTTATTTCAAAAATCTAAAAGATTAAATTTGTATTTTAAATGAGAGATCTAATTAAGATATGGAATTACCATACGCGACTATAAAACACAGTAAAGTCATGGCTGTATTATGTCAGAATGCCCAAATATGCAAAGTGCAGCATTCAGCAAGGATCTTACATACAGTGTAATATATGTCCTGCAAGAAGCACCCATGAAAGCTCAGAGAGGCACCACACATTTGTACAACACAGAGAAGCAACAAGTACACATGTGCCACAAACCTTCAACCATTCTATCTTTTTATATCTTTTTATAGCCTTTATGTTTGTGAAATGAGAGATCTATTCAAGATGGAATTACTGTAAGTTAATATAAAGCACAGTACATGGCTGCATTATAAAACGGCCAATATGATTTAAATTATAGTCATGCAAAATGGTGTCCAGACCTAAACATACTGTCACTGATCCACTTCATTCCACAAAAAAGCACTTGTAGAAAATAAGATCCACAGAAACAGCTGGACCTCTGACAACATGCACAGTACGACATCAGGCCTACCTTCAGTCTTAAACTTCTGTGCCTCTGTCTCCTGAGGTTCACCACCAGAGGTTTCCTTTGGAGTAGAAGACTTCTCTGCTGCAATTCATTTTAGTCATTTTACTTCACTATAACTAAACACCCACTAAGACAATGCTGCAACATACACTTAGACTCTGAAATCTAACAACAGGGGCCGATAAAGTATCATACAAGTTGCTAGAATGAAAGCATGAGTTACAATACAAATCACGTCCCGAAGCTCGCCTTAGGTCGCTTTCACACTACCACTATGGTTGATGTAAATGAGCATTCTCTCTGAGAGCGGTGCTTGGTCCGGTGTGAACCCAACAGTCACACTCTAGACCGCAGTAAACGGCCAGTCCAAGAGCGCTTCAAACAGGAGGTCTCTTTGCCACTGGGCAAAAAAGCACTTGATCACGTGTATTTGTATGAATCGTTGCTGCAGAGCTGCTGTTTGACACGTTCATCTGACGAGGCAATTTGAATCAACTTGATATCAGCCACAGTCTCCTCCTGTGCCTGTCTGCGCAAGTGAGCCTGGGTCCATCTGCGCAAATGAGCCTGGGTCTGTCTGTGTATCGCTCCAAAAGCTTTTTCTCCTCCTCCACCAAGCGCGTACAGTTCTCACGGTGTATTTAGCCACAGGTAAAAGACCTCCATGTACTGGGGAAGTGAGCATGTGCGTGTGTATTCTGTCTGCTTGAAGCTCGTTGTCATAGAGATAAGTTCTTTGATCAGTTGATGGACTCTCTCAAATCTAGTGCCACTGGAGGGCGCTCCACAGAGCCACTAATGTGTGAAAACAACCGTAGAAAACAACAATTTGAAATCCAACAACAGGGAACAACATGGTAATGAGAGACTGAGCCACGTCCAAAAGCCAAAAAACAAACTAACTCAGGACGATGAGATAAAAAACATACCTTCCATGTCTTTGGAGGTCTCGGCAGCTGATGTGACCAACTTCAGTTCTGTTATGACAGATTTGAGGCTTTATGTATTTACATTGGAACCACACTATTTACATAAATTTTGTACAAACTATTTCTATGCACAGCCTCAGAGGTTTGACTGTTACATAAAGCAAATCACTGTAGTGTTTAGATTAAGCAGAGTTCTCTTTTAACTGTGTAAATACTCCATTGGCCTGTACCTTCACTAGCATCTTTGGTCCTTTGCTTCTGTTCTGCGTGTTTTTCAGCAACTAAGAACAAATATAATGTTAATTTTCTGCAACACAGAGAGACCAGTGGACAACCAGTTTTTGCCAGAAAAAAAAACATCCAAGCAGTACATTTCTGTAAAGCGGTTGATGTCAAGGCAGAGATAATCAATATAAGGTTTGGGACAGAACGGCTCTGAATTCATCAAAACAAAAATAAGCTTCAGAACTAGGCACTTGTACAGCCAACCAACACAAACATTTCAAGGGATACATGTAAAACAAATGCTACACCAACAACATTTATTTGGAATTTGGTGCAACAAGGCTTTACTAGGCTGACTCCAAAGTGAATTGGAGGCGATGTAACCAGAAGCGCGCCCATGATCACTTCCTATTTGGAATGCAGTGGCAAGCAGGTTAGCTATGTCCATTTATATATACAGTCTATGGGACCAACACAACAGCAACATTTGAAATCCAACACAGGGAACAGCAGGCACACAATGAAAGCGGAAGGACCGACTTAACCACATCCAAAAGCCAAAACAGCACAAACATTTGAAGAACAAGAACAACTTAGCAAAAGACGAGATCAAAAACATACCGTCCACTGCGTTGGTGGTCTCTACAGAGGGGGTTAACAGCTTCAGTTCTGTTATGTTAAAATAAGTAAAATATGAGGCAAAAACAAAGCAAAAGGTGTGTATTTATCTTCAGCTCATAAGCAGACAAGAAAACTGAGGAAAAAAATGAGCCAGTTAAATTACCTTGTATTGTTGCTCTTGTTTCCTGTTTAGTAATCTGTTCAGATTCCGGAATCTGTCCAGTAGGTGGCAGCATGACAGCTAAGATAATGAGAAAAGCTTCAAATATCTAAAATTACAGTAGCTTGTGCACTGACTACAAGACTGATGGAATATCACTTTGTCAGGCACAATCACATTCTATAAACCAAACAAGTGATTAGAATTTCATAACATTTATTCCTTTAAGTGTTAAATCATGTTTTAATGTTTGTCACTAAAAATATCACAATATCTGTCCCTGTGTAATATATCATGAGGAAACTACAAGGATCCATCTTGGTTCCCCTGCTGTTTTGATTTTATATCAGTGAACTTTGTGATATCTGTACAGTAGGTGAGTATTAAGAGCTAACATAAATAGCATTCCAACTGGTACAGACAAGCAGCAGTTGACATTCATATTACCTTCAACTGTCTCTTTAACCTCCTGTTTCTTTTGCTTGAGCCCCGCTTCACTTTTGGCTTCTGAAACAGAGGAATTACTGAGGTCAACAGAAACTAAGCCAGTGTTACAACACTACAAACACAAAAAGGCACAGCTATACCAGAAATATCGCCAACATAGTCGAGCAGTTCTCTATGGGCTAGGTAAGGTATGTTTTAGAAATACACAATAATACAAATCTCATTGCCTAAGCAGCCTGTCCACAAAACGCCTAAAGCAGGACACAAAGTAGAACAATCCATACGAAAGCACAAACAAAGCTCCCAGTGATTTACCTTCCACAGTCATTTTGGCAGCAGAAAGCTGAGCAAAAAATCCAGCCGGTTAAATTACCTTGTCTTGTTGTTGTTGTAGTTTCCTGCTTATAAATCTGTTCAGATTTAATCATCTGTCCAGTAGGTGGCAGCATGACAGCTAAGATAATGAGAAAAGCTTCAAACCTCTAAAATTACCGTAACTTGTGCACTGACTACAAGGCTGATGGAATATCACTTTGCCAGACACTATCACATTCATATAAGATAAAAACAAGTGGTTAGAATTACATAACATTTACGTGTTTAAGTATTAAATCATGTTTTAATGTAGGTCTCTGAAAATATTGCAGTATCTGTCTTTGTGTCATAACATGGGGATACCACAAGGGTCCATCTTGGATCCCCTGCTGTTTTGTGTGTTTGTATGTACATCTGTACAGTAGTTGATTCATGTGTGTTTCAGCATAAACCAGGGTGCAGGGATGTTAAACAGGGAAGTGGCCGTGTGTCTCTCAAATTTAAGTAGCTGTTTGTTTTTATTGTGTAGATATCCAAAGTTGCATTACAGGCCACAGGACTACAGGCCTAAAACCTCATTTATTATTACTGTTACGATGTTGTTTTGAAGTTATTTCTATCCTCACAGTTTTTATTTTATTGTATTATTATTTGTTTTTTATATATATATATATATATATATATATATATATATTCTGTTAAAATCTCATACATGTAATAAATATGTTAATTAAAAAAAACAAAAACATTTTTGTACCTGCCTTCATTGGCCAGGTCATCTATTAATCTACTTGATTGTAATGCTAAAATAAACAGCATTTCAGACAAGCAACAGCTGACATTTATATTACCTTCAACTGTCTCTTTAACCTCCTGTGTCTTTTGCTTGAGCCTTGATTCACTTTTTCCGTCTGAAACAGAGGAATTACTGTGGTCAACTTGAACTTTAACAGCCACATCAAATCAATAACATCTGCAGCTTTTTACCACCTAAAAAACATTGCAAAAATCAAAGGTATACTGTCAAAGCCAGACTTAGAGAGACTTATCCATGCATTTGTCTCCAGTAGGTTAGACTACTGTAATGGCCTGCTCACTGGCTTCTCCAAACGAGCCTTAACACAGCTGCAGTACATCCAGAACGCTGCTGCTCGGGTCCTGACTAGAACCAGGAAGTACGAGCACATAAGTCCTGTGCTCAGGTCTCTGCACTGGCTTCCTGTAGCTCAAAGAAAAGACTTTAAAGCAGCTCTGCTTGTGTATAAGTCTCTCCATGGCCTAGGTCCAAAGTATATCTCCGACATGTTAGTGGCATATGAACCATCTCGCAATTTGAGGACTTCAGGGACCGGCCTCCAGAGTCAGGACTAAACATGGGGAATCAGCGTTTAAGTTTTATGCAGCTAAAACTTGGAACAGTCTTCCTGAAGATGTGAGACAGGCTTCTACTTTGACAATGTTTAAATCCAGGCTCAAAATGGTTCTGTTTAGCTGTGCATATGACTGAAAGGTTTTTATTCTGCACTCTTCTCTTTTAATGTTAATTTTATGATGATTATTTGTGATTATTTATGTTTGGATTTGTGTGATTTTAATGTCTTTCTTATTCTGTAAAGCACTTTGAATTACCTTGTGTACAAATTGTGCTATACAAATAAACTTGCCTTGCCTTGCCTTGTCAAAGACAACTAAGCCAGTGTTACCCTGAACACAACACTACAAACACAAAAAGCCACCACTGTGCTGTAAATATAGCCAACGTATTTAAGCAATCTTCTATGGGCAAAAGCTTTGTTGTAGGAATACAAAATAAACTCACTGGCAAAGCAGCCTGTTCACAAGATGCCTAAAGCAGGACACAATGTAGAGAAATATATTTATGCCAAAGCACAGACAAAGCTCCCAGTGATTTACCTTCCACCGTCTCATTCACCACCTGCTTCTTTTGCTTGTCTCTATCTTTGTCTTTGGAGATTATGGACGGTGCTTCAGGCTTAATGGCTGAAATATACACGTTGTATGAGCAATATGACAACAGACAAAATCAGTTCAACTTTTAAGACCAAAGAGCACTTGAGTGAAGTTTAACAGTGACAGAACCAACTGCAGTATACGACTAAAACATGCAAGTTTCAAAGTAAGACACAAATTGCAGAGAAGCCTTGTTGTTAACAGCATGAGCACAAACACAGGACGAGTGACCACATGAAGCAGCCGTCCTCCTTGTACCTCCTGATGTTTCTGTGGTCACCTGCCTCTGAGGTTCAACCTTAGAGACCGATTTGGAAGCTGTCAGCTTTGAATCTAGAGGATAGATAGTTCTTTAAATGGCAAATGCCAGTGTGTTTTTGTTCCTCAACAAAGCATCTTGTTTGATGTGTAGAACTGTGAGCAGTAAATCAGTCTTAGATTTGTAATAAAACCAATATGAAACATTTTCAGTTTTTTATAAAGCTGAGGTTAAACTTTTGAAAAATACAAAAATTGGAAAACTGTGAACATGCTGAAATAAATTAATGTGAGCATACTGTACAACTGACACAAAGAGTAATATAAAAATAAGATATAAATCAAAAATAGGAAAAGCAAAGTCATTACAACAAGAAAGTGCCCTACCTTTGACACTGAGTGTGGCGATGGTCTGCTGGTCTCCACACACACAGATGTAGTCTCCTGAGTCTTCTGGCAATATTTTGGTGATGAGCAGCTCGTTCACACACTCTCTCTGCTTCAGCTGGTGTCTGTCTCCAGACTTCAGGCTCTGTGTGCCCTTCTTCCACTGCACTGAGAGCCCAGGCTTAGAGAGCTCACAGCGCAAGCTTACACTGGTCCCCTCTTCGGCCTCCACGCTCTGCAGCTTCTGGGTGAAGGTGACTGGTTGGGCTGAGTGAGGATTATCAGATCATTCAGTAATCAAAAGACAGATAAGTTACAACCAATATGTGACACATGACAGGCCAGGGTCCATAGACAGAACAGATAAAGCTGTTACAGGTGTGTACATATATACAAGCTGGACACTGGACACATTTAGCCGTTTGAGCCAAATCACATTTAGGTTCATTTTGGTTTAAATCTCAGCAGAGACTCTGACAAATGACAATCACTGGTAAAGAGCATTATGTTCTTCATCTAAAAAAAATCCAAATTATAATGTGCATAATCCACAACATGGCAGAACATACAGTCTGATCAACACTATGTATAAAACTAACCAACACAAGTCAGTAGATAACAGGACTAAACAGCTGCCCTCATGAGGGACCTGGAGTAACATGCTATCAGAACTTGCAGGACTGCGATTAAACCCCAGATACATCTCACAACGGGGACTCATTACAGTGATCCTCCTCGTACCCTTGACACTGAGTGTGGCGGCGGTCTGCTGGTCTCCACACACACAGATGTAGTCTCCTGAGTCTTCTGGCTGCACTTTGGTGATGAGCAGCTCGTTCACACACTCTCTTTGCTTCAGCTGGTGTCTGTCTCCAGACTTCAGGCTCTGTGTGCCCTTCTTCCACTGTACTGAGAGCCCAGACTTAGAGAGCTCACAGCGCAGGCTCACATCGGCCCCCTCCTCGGTCTCCACGCTCTGCAGCTTCTGGGTGAAGGTGACTGGTTGGGCTGAGTGAGGATTAGTGAGTTAGTTATAATGGACCTGACATGCAAATACTTGCCAGACAGCAAACATAAAAACACAAAACAAACAACCTAAGAACATCTTACAATACACCATCGAGCCAAACGGCTAGTACAGGTTTGCACATAAACATTAAAGGTCCCATATTGTCCTAAATGGAGATATACAATGGTATAACTATGTCCCCATTAAAACACATTTAAAGTTGTGTTTTGTTTTATTGACACACATTACAGTAATCTCTTCGGTGTCTGAAACTTTCCTTCTTTGTGACATCATTAACTGGTGATCCCAGAAGTGCTCCTCCGTGTTTTTAAAGCCTAATCTTATTCAGGCACCACCATTATCTGTAGCCCTTTTTAGTTCCATCATATTGCATAGACCTGCTGATATCAACAGTATATAAGTTCTATACAGACTATAAAGCCATTTCCCAGTTCCTAAAGTGAAGGTTCACTTTTGACTTGGTGCAAATAAATTTTGAACATTTTACACAAATCAGCCCATTTTACATCAGATTTTAGAGGCATGACTATCCTCTAGTTTGCCATAGAAATAAACAAAATTCCTGCTTAAATTTAAATACCAACATAATTAGAAGTGCAGGTTTGTAGACTTGATGAAAACACCAGGCTAGTTCTGTTATTTTACACATTGCTTCATGAAGATGCATTTAAAAATAAAAAATGAAAGTTATTTTTTTGCCTGAAAATAATCTCTTCATTCCTCAGTGAACCAATAGGTCGAGTCCTTATGACGTGTTTTGGCAGCTATTTTGTTTTGCATGTGCACAATTCAATGCTGAATAGCTTTTACCATTCACAATTAATATATTAGCTGTGAGACTTAAAATGGCAAATCTAAGAGTTCCAGGGCAGTTAAACAAAGCCTGAAGAATGCATAATATTGGGCCTTTAACAGAAATGTTCTAAATGCACCTTGAGACTGGAGCCATTTCAGCTTAAAGCCTGAGATAAGATCACAACTGCACTAAAGACAGAACTTTGGGTCAAACATATTAAAATACTCATTAATGATCCTCCTCATACCCTTGACACTGAGTATGGCGGTGGTCTGCTGGTCTCCACACACACAGATGTAGTCTCCTGAGTCTTCTGGCTGCAATTTGGTGATGAGCAGCTCATTCACACACTCTCTCTGCTTCAGCTGGTGTCTGTTTCCAGATTTCAGATTCTGTGTGCCCTTCTTCCACTGCACTGAGAGCCCAGACTTAGAGAGCTCACAGCGCAGGCTCACACTGGCCCCCTCTTCAGCCTCCACACTCTGCAGCTTCTGGGTGAAGATGGCTGGTCGAGCTGGACAATCCAAGCCTTTGTATTTAGTCACAGTATAAAACCTATTGTACACACATATATTTATTTATGACAAAAGTCGATGGAAGATGTAGAGTAATGGAGCTGGTGTAAATTCAGCCTGGAAGACCTAATTGCTTAATGGGCCTAACCTAAAAGTCATCTAACTGGTACTCATTCATCTCAATGTCTTCTGCCGGGGTCTGACCTCTGAATGCCTACTAACAGTTCTTTCATGTCTGTCTGAGTATTTCCAGGTTGAAATGCAAATTTAGCAACTTGTAAGCATGATTTTAGTTTCTGATGAAGAGACTCAAGATGATCATGTGGTTTTCAAGATGATCATGTGGTTTTAAAGCATTTTTTGTGAAAGCCTTGTAGATGGTGTTTCACTGTTGAAAAGTGGTTCAAATTGCTATCAAAGGAGAGGAGAGATGGCTGCAACATGTAGTCAAGCTATTAATACAAGCAAAAAAAACTCTTTCGCTGTGTTTGTTAGATTAGCATTAGATCTAAACTCCACATGAAAAATACACTAACTTCACAATGCTGAGGTCCACCACAGCCACCTCAGCTTGCACCAAACACAACAACATGCAGCGTCCTTACCTTTCACTGTGACCTTGGCCATGCTCTTGGCGGTGCCCACATCGCACGTGTAGATGTCAGTGTCCTGCTCCTCCAGGTTTGAGATGGTCAGGGTCAGGAGGCAGTCTTTCTGGGTCATTTGATACCTGCCTCCCGCCCTCAGCTCTGTGTGACCCTTCAGCCACACCACAGCAGACGGGCTGTGTGCTGTTTCACACTGCAGACTGACCGAGCCCTTCTCCTCGGGCTGGCAGTCCTGAAGAGCTTTGTGGAACTTGTGGATTGGCTCTGGACAAACGAGGCAACTACTATTACTAATCTATTTCTCTTTTTTTATGCTGGGTTTTGGCAGCATATTCTTGACTAGCAGACAGTTTGGAACACAAACAAACTGAATCCCAAATAAGAACATTATTAAAAGGTTAGTGTCATTACTAAACATCGTCTTGATACTAAATTGTAGGGAAGAATATACAAACACATTTAGACCATACAATGTGTTAAGAAGTGGACTAAGTGAGTGTGACGTCACCCACAGTTTTCGTCTCATCAAATCTAGCAGTTATAGGGGCCAATTTTGGAGCCGAGTATCATAGCAACCAAAGAGTAAATCTGGAGCCAGGCTGTTGACGGTAACACCCCTTCCCGCCCACACCGCTGGTGTAGTAGGGAGTAGGTGCTTAGCAACACTGTCAATCAAACCTGTTGCTAACACTAGAGGGAGCAACCTTTGGAAAAAAGGTGTTTGCTTTGTCTGTTATCAATGTTCATATCTTGATTTATGGGCACATTAGCAAAATAAAAATCCCAGGATCATGTAGAGTGGCTTAATGCGAACATTTTAAGTCCAAAATTATGAGTCTGACAGCAGCAGTTACAGAGAATTGGAGCCAGAGTCGATGGAGCTGGAAGTGCGCCCATGATCATTTTCTTTTTGGAAAGTAGCGGCTAGCAGGTTAGCTATGTCCACTTATATACACAGTCTATGACCTAGACACTGACCTGCCTTGTATCAGTTTAAGTTGAATTTTTAATAAAAATAAGAAGAGATATAGTTGTTAAAAGTAGTTGCAGTACCCTTGATCTCCAGCGCCGCCCTGGTGGTGGCTCCTCCCAGCACTTCACAGCTGTACTCCCCTGAGTCTTGGGCGCAGACGCTGTGGACAGTCAGCTTCATGATTGTGGCCTCCTGTGTGATGTTATACTTCTGGCTCTTCTTGATAGCTCTTCCGTCTTTCGCCCATTTCACGGTGGAGCTGGACTTTGTTACCTCACAGACGAAAACGGCGTCCTCCCCTTGGAGGACACTCACGTTCTCCAGCGCTTTTGAAACAGATGAAGCTTTGCCTGTAACATGTTAAAACATATTAGCATTTTGGAAAATAGGCAAGGTAAGTTTATTTGTATAGCACAATTGGTACAGAAAAAGACATTAAAGTCATCAAAAAATTAACATTAAAAGAGAAGAGGCAGAGTAAAACCTTTCAGTCATATGCACAGCTAAACAGAAAGGTTTGAGCCTGGATTTAAACATTGTCAAAGTAGAGGCCTGTCTTACATCTTCAGGAAGACTGTTCCAGATTTTAGCTGCACAAAACTGAAACACTGATTCCCCATGTTTAGTCCTGACTCTGGGACCAGCAGGAGGCCGGGACTAAATCAGGACTAAACCCCGACTAAACCAGGACCGAACCAGGATTAAACTAGGACTGAACCAGGACTAAAACAGTACTAATACAGGATTAAACTAGGACTAAACCAGGACTAAACTAGGGATTAAACCAGGACTACACCAGTTCTACATCAGGACTACACCAGGACTACATCAGGAGGTGGGTCCCTAAAGTCCTCAGAGTGTGAGATGGTCTATGTTGTTCTAACATGTGGGAGATTATTTTGGTGATAGGCCATAGAGATACTTGTACACAAGCAGAGCTGCTTTAAAGTCTACTTTCTGAGTCAGAGGAGCCAGTGCAGAGACCTGAGCAAAGGGCACATGTGTGAAGTACTTCCTGGTTCTTGTCAGGACCTGAGCAGCAGTGTTCTGGATGTACTGCAGCTCTCTTAAGGCTCGTTTAGAGAGGCCAGTGAGCAGGCCGTTACGCTATACACAGACACATATAGTCAACACTAAGGGCGATAATTATGGCATGTTAGTGTTACGGCGATTTAACAATTATTCACCATTATATATTTTATATATTCGAAAGTGAAAAAGGTTTTATGCTGGTTTTAAACTTCTCACATTTATATATTTTTAGTTGTTATTATTCCATTATATTGTGATCTTCATAACCATGTCCCAGGCCCATATCATCACATACCTTCTACTGTTAGAGTTGCTTTGGAGCTGAGATCTTTGATACTGAACACGACCTCGCCGGCGTCTGCAGGCGTCAAGTCACTTATGGTCAGTGTGTACTTTCGGCCTTTGCTGGTGATTTTGTATCTGCCTCCTTCTGTGATGGTTTTTCCGTTGAGCGTCCAGGAGCATTCATCCAAGCTTTCACGAGACAAAATACACTCAAAACTGCACATCTCCCCCTCGTTCGCCACCGCAGACTTCAGCCATTTGGTGATGCCGATGCCAATTTCTAAACAGAGAAAACGTAGAACAAATTTACAGAAAGGTTTTAAAAAAAATAATGCTAACTGCAATGCAAAATAGATTATTTTCCTCTTGTTGTTTCCATTCCTTTTTCCCATTAACTTTGCAAAAACAGTAAAAGAAATATTAAAACTTTGAAAGCTCAGGGATAATCAGTTCTGTGCTAAGTAATGACAACAAGGCCTATAATTTCATTCAAAATCAGTTTCTTTTATAAACCACTAAGTTATTAAAACATTCTACAGGATTTTAATCAGACCCAGTGAGCAAAAGGACATGGGTATAAAGGGACAGGGAGCAAAAGGCTGCACTGGGCCCTCATTAGTGAAATAATGACACTTAATGAAATACTATTGTCTTTGTGTCCCTCTGAAACTTGGGCCCTGAGTCAGTTTGGTCTGGACCCGGCCTGAGTTTAACACGGCCGCTAGCAAGTTAGCTATGTCTATTTATACATACATTCTATAGTTTTAACGCTATCAATTACAGAAATAAGCACATGTTTAGATTTATCCAAAGTAAAAAATATGAATTAATATCTCATTATTCACTCTTGACACTGAGCTGAGGTCCAGTTCCCTGTCCTCACCTCTCACAGTGACCATAGCTTTGGAGGCTTCTGTCCCCAGGTCGCAGATGTATTCTCCAGCGTCCTCCTTGGTGACGTCCTTGATGACCAGCCCCAGAGACTTGCCTGTGTGGAGAAGCTCGTACTTGGGTCCAGCCTTCAGGACCTTCCCATCCTTTCTCCAGCAGGGGGAGACTCTGGGCTTGGAGGCTTCACAAGTCAATGTGATCAGGCCCTTCTCCTCTCCCACGACGTCATCCAGGGACTTCAGGAACACGGCACGCTTTTCTGTGTAAGGTGTGTCAGTTTATGTTTTAAAGCTGCACTATGGAACTTTTCAGGTTGTGGGTCTGCCAACTACCAGTAGTGGAAGAAGTAGTCATTTTGTTACTTAAATAAAAGTAGAGATATCAGAGCAAAAAAAATACTAAAGTATCATATGAAAAAGTCCACTTAAGTGCAAGTATAAAAGTACCTGTTTAAAAATGTACTTAAAGATAAAAAGTAAAAGTATTTAATGGAGAATTTGAGTCTTATAAAGCTTCAAATGTGGTGATTTTGGCAAAGATTTAAGCTGAGTTTTGTTCAACAGAAACAATTGAATCGATCACTTTTTTGTCGCGTTTTTTATTTGCATATTTTTGTTTGTTCAAATTATGAAAGTGTTAAAAATAAACCCTCGGCCTTTTCAGCAGGTCCCACACAATAATAAAAAATACTTTTACTTTTTAGTCCAGTTCAAAAATGTAGTGTAGCAGGAAGCACAGATACTGCTGTCAAATGTACTGAAGTAAAAGTAAAAAGTATACACAGTAAAATATACTTAAGTAAAATACAGATACCTAAGATGTATAATTAAGTACAGTACAGCAGAAGACAAGACCAGGCCAAGTCACAAGGAGGGTCTCATTTAAAAACATGTGTATGTACAAATTGTCTTTCAAGGTTAAGTTTGCGATCTATAAACGAACACATGAATATGAGCGGTTCCGAAACTTTGGCCGTCAGGAACAAGAGGCAGTGATGGGAGAATATTTTGAAAACGTATTTAGTTACATAATACTGTATAACTCCATTAATGTGTCTTTTGTAAAGTAATCTGATACATGGTCCAGTCAGAGTACTGGATTCTGAATACTCTGAATACGTTTACACAGAGTTGGATAATATTATAGAGTAAAAAAATTAGATATAATTACAAACAGCTTTATTTTTGTTTGTTCTGGAGAAATTAATGTCTAATTAGAGATAAAAAATCTCACATGACTCACCACAAGAGCCGTGTTTTCTATTTTTCTCACTAATACTGTGCAGTTTAAAGCCGAAGTTACATGATGAAATACTGCCATGTTTTCCTTATAATTTATTAAAGTTACTGGACTCTTAATACCTCCATATGAAAGAGTAACTGTACCAGAATACAGTTACTCTTACTTCTAAACACTGAACAGGTGAGCAAGAAGTTTAGCTTTTGTCCATACATATACTGTAGTTTTAGTAAGACTTACACGTACACTTTTATAAATGAGACTCCAGATGAGGAGAAGCAGCCAAAGAGCTCCACACATATTTTAGGCGTTCTGGCCTTTCTTACCTTTAACTTTTAGAGTGACGGATTCTTTGACTTTGCGCACTTGAATGCTGATCATGCCACCATCTTGAGGAGCTAGGTTCTTCAGGGTGAGCTTGTGAACTTTGCCCTCATGGCTGATGGTGTTGACCTCATTGGTGAAGAGCACCTTGTCGTTGAGCAGCCACTGCACCTCTTCATCGGGGAAGTTGATCTCACAGATGAACACGGCATCACCATCTTCGTCTACCTCAGTGTCCACCAGGTGTTTGGTGATCTGGACATCACGCACTGGAAACACAATATACAAATAGAAAATGGTCAGATTTTTATAGCGTTTTGCTACCTTCAAGGTGGTAAAACCCATTCACACACACACATTCATATACCAGTGTACAAAGACAGTGTATGTGAAGTTGGTTTAGTATCTTGCCCAAGGATCCAAAGACAGCATTCACCTGTGGGTCAGTGGATGTGACCACTCTACAAATAATGTTTATGTCAAGAGCGAGATTTGAACCACCAACATGCCCTAGTACACACATAAGAGTACCAATACCTCAAAATAATATTACTTAAGAAGCAGAAAGTAATAGTTCAAGAAAGTAAGGAGTAAAAAATGCGTCTGGTCATAAAACTTTATAATTTAATGTCAATGTAAACTGAAGGACAAAATATAAAATAATTCACAAAATCTGGTAGCAGAAAGTTTGAACCAGCTACTCTCCTGCTGAGGAGCGCTCTACCTCCTGCGTCGACACTGCGTCCTCACAAGGCCTCTTAAATCAAAAATACCAGACTTCTTAAAGGTTTAAACTTAGTTATGCTCGGTTAGCCCTTTGGCAACACCAAAAAAAACAAAGTGAAAAAGTAGAAATTTAATGCTACCGTTTGTAATAGATATTAGATACTGTCTACGTTACTGCTGTCTGACAGTGTGTGAGCTTTAGCCTGACAGAAGAAGAGCAGAGAGCACAGGTGAGCCTGAACAAAGACCACGTAAGAGGAGCCAGGTAAGGGAAGAGGCCAGGTGAGGAGGCGTGGCCCAGGTGATGGGAGAGGCCAGGTGAAGGGGCAGGGGCCAATTGAGGGGAGAGGCCAGGTGAAGGGGTATGGGCCAGGTAAGGGGAGAGGCCATGTGACGGGGCAGGGGCCAGGTGAGGCAAGAGGCCAGGTGAAGGGGTATGGGCTAGGTGAGGGGAGAGGCCAGGTGAAGGGGCAGGGGCCATTTGAGGCGAGAGGCCAGGTGAAGGGGCAGGGGCCAATTGAGGGGAGAGGCCAGGTAAAGGGGTATGGGCCAGGTAAGGGGAGAGGCCATGTGAAGGGGCAGGGGCCAGTTGAGACAAGAGGCCAGGTGAAGGGGTATGGGCCAGGTGAGGGGATAGGCCAGGTGAAGGGGCAGGGGCCGGGTGAGGGGATGGAGAAGAGGGGCCAGCTGAGGGGAGGGGGGAGAGGCCAGGTGAGGGGAGGTGGAAACAGGTTTCACATCTGCCATGTACTGGTAAAAAAAATTAAACTTCGAGGTGGCTTTAATACATAGATTTTTAACAATCCAATGATAAAAACGATTCTGTAATAAATGTGGAACGACCCTTTTAATAGACACATACTTTCCACAGTGAGGGTGCCTTTGGTCTCCGCAGGTCCAGATTGGCAGCGGTACTCCCCAGTGTCCTCCTCCGAGAGCCATTGAATGGTGAGCTGGGCCCTGGTGCCGTCCTGTTTTATGTTGTACTTGTCTGATGTGGCCAGAGGGGCGGCGCCCTTGTACCAGTGAACGTCTTTAGGAGGAGCAGAGAACTTGCAACTGAGGATGGCAGAGCTCTTCTCCTTTGCCTTCACATTCTTGATAGGTTCTGTGACCTCCAGGGGGCGTTCTAAATGACATGAGAATTTAATAGATAATTAAAGTTAATCAATAATCAGACAGTGTATTTTTTTGTCTTTTACAGTAGACTGCATTCACAATACTGTAGAATTTTATGTTATAGTTTCACACAGTTTATTGACAGAAAATCTATACTTAACCTTTTGTTAGAGTTATGTCTACAAATTTCCCTTATTAATTAATTCATGTCCACTGTCTGATCTTTAAATATTTATTCATTTTAACATGACTAAGCCAAACCTCAGAGATAAAACTGGACAGGAAGTAGTGACACTAACAGAGATAGAGGGTGCTAGAGTGTATACTAGTTTTAGTGTTGATAAGTATCTGATTTTTGATACTTTTGACAGCTTTACACTGAAACCCATAGACAGACTCTTAAAAATGTGTCGATGTCATGTGCCCGAGCCAAGATAATACCTTTGACAGTGAGTTGTGCCTGAGACTTGCTCTTTCCGGCTGTGAACACGACAGGTCCGGTCATCGTGGCTTTGGTCTTTTTAAACGTGAGTCGATGGAGCGTTCCTTCTTTCTCCATCTCGACATCAGCACTCTCCTTCAGAGCTGCTCCGCTCAGAGTCCACACCGGAGGCTTCACCAGCTCCATACTGATCTCCACCTCGAATACGGCCGCAAACGGCTCCGTCACCTCAACGGGGCTAAGCTCCCGCACAATGCTTATGGACTGCTCTGTGAGGGAAGGATGTTTTTATAAAACAAGATAATGGAAAATATTCTTCGTATTTTATAAGAAGAAACTGAATATACAAAATTGTTGGTACCCTTCGGTTAATGAAAGAAAAACTCACAATGGTCACAGAAATAACTTGAATCTGACAAAAGTGATTATAAATAAAGATTCTATGAAATTTAACCAATGAAAGTCAGACATTGCTTTTCAACCATGCTTCAAATGAATTATTTACGAAAATAAACTCATGAAACAGTTCTGGACAAAAATTATGGTACCCCTAAAAAAGACTGAAAATAATGTGACCAAAGGGACATGTTAATCCAATGTGTGTCCACTAATTAACATCACAGGTCATCACAGGTCTTGTAATCAGTCAGTGGGCCTATATATAGGGCTACAGGTCGTCATTGTGCTGTTTGGTGACATGGTGTGTACCACACTCAACATGGACCAGAGGAAGCAAAGAAGGAAGGAAGGAAAGGAGTAAGGAATGAGTTATCTCAGGAGATTAGAAAGAAAATTATAGACAAGCATGTTAAAGGTAAAGGCTATAAGACCATCTCCAAGCAGCTTGATGTTCCTGTGATTCCTGTCATTTTTGTCCAGGCCTGTTTCATCAGTTTATTTTTTTTTTAATAATTCTGTTGAAACATGGCTGAAAAGCAATATCTGACTTTCAATAGTTAAATTTCATAGAACTTTTATTTATTATTACTTATGTCAGATTCAAGTAATTTCTGTGACTGTTGTGAGTTTTTCTTTCATTCACCGACAGGTACCAACAATTTTGTCCACGTGTGTACATGACCAGTCAAACGTTTGGACACACTCCCTCATTCAATGCTTTTACTACTTTCTACATTTTAGATACATATGAAAGACATAATAAAATAACAAATATGAATAAGATATATTCAATTACAAAGCAATTACAGTGACGGTCCAGGCAGAAATTATTTATATTTTGTCCAAAAAACTTCAGTAGCAAAGTTAAGTGGGTAAGGGCTATTGGTGTTTTCACAAAAGAACATTTTCTTCACAAAACACAAATATTACCATGTAGGCTTACATTAGATTACATTCTAAAACTACTCAGGGAAGGTCAAATTTTGTCCTATAATTATGGGATTTTTTTGTGAGTATCAAGTTATGATGATAGTTTTAATATTGATTAGTATATGTGTACTGATTTTTTGACAACACTGGGAGCTGCTCGATGTCTTGCACATCTACAGGACATTCAGACACCACATAACATCCACAAATACCTCATTGCACATGTAATCTGATGGCCATTGTGTTTTTGCAGTTCTTTTTTTGTTTTCCTAAAGCCCGCCACACTACACAATTTTTCAGTCTTAAACAATTTTTAAACATTAAACAAAAAGCGCAGATCACAGACATGAGGAGAACTGTATGAGATTTAAAATATGGCAGCGAAGAGACCACACACCACAAGCTAAAAGTTGTGGCTCTATTTTATTGGCTGTTGCTGTGGTGATGTTTTGTCCTGACTAGAACCAGGAAGCACTTCTCACATGCGTCCTGTGCTCAGGTCTCTGCACTGGCTCCTGAGAGAATAGACTTTAAAGCAGCTCTGCTTGTGAACAAGTCTCTCCATGGACCAGTATCAAAGTGAATCTCCAACATATTACTGCCACATGAGCCATCTCACACTGTGAGGACTTCAGGGAGCCACCTCCTGGTGTAGTCCTGGTTTAGTCCCGGCCTCCTGCTGGTCCCAGAGTCAGAGCTGGGGAATCAGCGTTTGAGTTTTGTGCAGCCTAAACCTGGAACAGTCTTCCTGAAAATGTGAGACAGGCCTCTACTTTGACAATTTTTAAATCCAGGCTCAAATGGTTCTGTTTAGCAGTGCATATGTCAAGATGCCTGTCCTGTGTTTTTGTGCTGTTCTCCCCCTCTCTTCTGTGTCAGAGCCTGGAGCTGGGCAGAGATTCAGGGTCCTCCCATGCACACCTGCAATTCATTCCATAATCAAGCTGCACCTGGACTCAGTCTCGTGTTTTGCATTTGTTACTTTGCATTCAGTAGGATGTCTGTTGTTCCTTGCCAGATTCCGCTCCCTGAACCTGTACAGCTCCTTTGCCTCCAACCCAACTCTCCACAACTGGTATGAACTTCACAATTGCTGACCCAGTTAACCTCGACCAGTACGGACTACCTCGTCTCTGACCCCGCTGCCCACGATCCGTTCGAAGACTACTGCGAACAACCCCGCTCTCAATTGTCTGCTCCTTCTACCTTCATTTGCATTATATTCTCTGTAAATAAACTTTGTTAAACTGTTCACCCGAGTTCTGAATCTTTTGGTCCCCCCTCAGCATATGACTGAAAGGGTTTTATTCTGCCAATTCTATTTTAATGTTAATTTTATGATGATGTTTGTATTGTGATTTTAATGTCTTTCTTATTCTGTAAAGCACTTTGAATTACTTTGTGTACGACTTGTGCTATACCAATAAATTTTATTTCCTTTTTGTGGTTAAGATATAACAAAGCAACTCATAGTCCCTCGGAAACGACACACAAGGAGCGCAGCGGCTAAAAAAATCACATAAGAGGATGCTAAATTGGGTCACCCCTACCCAAAGTTGGGAAGAACTTGGTCCTAAATCGGCCATATAATTGTGTAGTGTGTGGCGGGCTTTAATTTGAACCCTACACCTTCTAGAACCATGACTACCGTTACCTTCTACCAGCAGTTTACAGGAAGTCTTGTCATCAGCGGCGTCACAAACGTAAGTGTCCTCATCTCCAGAGTCAACGTCGTTGACGGTGAGTTGGCGGTACACGTCCTCACTCTTAATCTCATACTTCTTGCTGGGTTTGAGCTCCGTCTTGTTCTTGAACCACTTGACTTTAGCACTAGCGCGGGACACTTGGCATTCAAGATGGCCGCGGTGCTTATAAATGGCTATTTTGTCCCTGAGTTTCTTCACAAACTTGACTGGCAGTTCTATAATAACAATTCATCGATACAGTTACGTATTTAATATTGAGAATTCATATTCTTTTGAAAAATGTATATAGAATGTTTTGCAATAGTAATTCCCTTCCCATACAAGGGCCACATTCTTGTATGGGAAATGTTTGGTTTTGCCATCAGGTCTCAATGAGGCACAACTACGCAGACATAATGCGGACTGTATGAATCATGAACCAAATCATTGTCAGATGGTTGTGTTGTCTATGTGAGTGAAAAGTGTATATAAAACTCATCTCCCTGGTCTAGTTGTTGGAGTAAGGCTGTGCAATTTATGGAATTTCAATCAAATCAGGATTAAATTGTTCCAAATAGTCAATAATTAGCTTGAGTTTTTTTTTTTGTTTTTTTTTAGCAGTCCACAGCCAATGCTCTGTCAGGAAAGGAGGAAGGGAGGAAGAAAATGGAGCATTCTTTTGTGTTTTAATCACAGACTGTATACAGGAGTGGACTAAGTGAGTGTGACGTCACCCACGGCATTCGGCTCCAGTCAAATGAAGCTCATCAAGGCTAGCAGTTACAGGGCCTAATCTGGAGCCCAGTTCCATATTTGGAATTCCCACCACCATAGCAACCAAAGAGCCAATCCAGCAGGGCACGGGCGCTTAGCAATGCTGTCCAGTGTAGTGGGAGCGACCTCAGGAAAAGAAGGCGCCTGATTTGCCTGTTATTAATGATCCTATTTTGATTTACAGACACAATAATGAAATAAAAACCCCAGGATCATGTAGAGTGGGTTAATATGAACATTTTAAGACCAAAATGATGCCCATAATCACTTCCTATTTAGAACGTGGCGGCTAGCAGGTAAGCTATGTCCATTTATATATACAGTCTATGGTTAAATGGCACTATTGGTCTGTCTTTGTGTTCATGAAATTACTCTTAAAAGTCATATTTATTTGTTTTAATAGGAACAATTAAAATATACTAAAAGATAAATACATCAACATAAGGGGAAATCATGATTCATTTCTTAAATGTTTCTTAGCCTTATGTCACAACCACACAACAATGTTCAGTGTGTGATTAATAGAATCCATTTGCAGCCACATGTCTGTCACATGTAAACCACAGTAAACATGGCTGACACGCAGGCCCATGACAACAGCGCTCTGTTTACCTTTCACTTTCAGTTTTGCTGCAGATGAGGCTTTGTCTGCTGTGAATTTGATCTCACTCATGTCTTCTATGGAAACCGACTTGAACACCAGCGTATACGTCTTGCCTGTGGAAAAAGATTCATATTTGAACCTCATCTTCAATATTTAAAGGCGCACTATGTAACTTTTCAGGTAGACGGCCCCCCTGCTTAAAACAAACACAGAGATAAAGAAGTGTTAGACTATGTCTGAATGTCCACACTCTTCCTACAGGGGCACTATTTAGGGGTCAGGTCACTTTCCCACAATGCACCTTGAAAAATAGTGGGCATCAGTGGTCACTAGAGTGGTCAGTATAGACCACAATGCATTGTGAGAGTCAGAAAAACAACAGCAGACAGAGACAGTTCTTTAACTGGACACAACACAACTGAATGAAACAGAGAGAAACACTGGTTTATGTCACTGTGGATCCTGATTATGAAGAAAACACTCAAATAAATAAACCGTTAGGGTGTAAAGCTGCTAGCGTTAGCCACTTTAGCTTGAGCTGCTAACAGAGCGAGAATGTCCACATCTCAGACAAAAAAATGTAAAATCCAGTCTATTTACGTGAGATCCAGTTTGACATAAAATTGTCTGATTATTATTATTAGTCCATAAAAACCTGTGCCAGTCCAATCTGATCAGTATTTATAACACAAATCAACTTTTATCAGAGTTTAAACTTTAGCTGTGTCTCTAAATATCTCTGTGAATAAGGCTCTATAGAGTCCACTAAAGAGTCAAGCTTATAGAGTAAATGAGGGGTCAGGGGCTGTGGAGTGAATGAGGGGGTCAAGGCCTGTGTAGGGAGTGAGGGATCAGGGTTTAGGGGAGACATTCGGACACAGTCTTTACATTTAAAAAAATCAGACTCTAGACTCTAGACTTTAGAGTGTATTATTGGTTTTACTTTATCAGCTATCAATGACAAATATTGTTATAGGTATTGGTTGAAGTAAGTAACCAGTAGTATGTTTGAATGGTTTAAAGGTGCACTGTGTAACTTCTGAGGTGGCAGCTCCATCCCTGCATGCTTGTCTCCGTGGAGATGTTATTGCTAGAATGTTCCACTGTGTGACATTACACTTCTCTGTTTTGCATGTATTAAATTACATGGCAAAACTTGTCATTTAAAACTGCCGTAACTCGATCTGGTGATGTCTCCATAGAGATTGGCAGATTTAATGTCATACTATGGAACATTCCTGGCAAAGCAATATTATCTTACAGAGAGCAAGGGCACTTAGTAAACAACAACAAGTTGAACAGGGTCAGAGGACTCAGCCAAAGCGTTTCTAAACAGGAGAGCCTTCAACTTCTTTTTAAAAGAATCCATAGAGCCGGCCACATGGAGCGAAAAGGAGACCCAAGAGGTTCTGACCAGAGGAGTGGAGGCTGCGTCCAGGGCAGTGGGTCATAGATTGGCAGTTTGAAATCCGTTCTCGACATAAACATCATTGGTTAAGCAGTCAGATCGTCTGACCCACAGGTTGGGTTTGTGATTCCAGCTACCACCGATGAATGCTGTCATTGTGTTCTTGGGCAAGGCACTTAAGGCTCCCATCTCATCCCCAGTGTGTGTGACTGGGTGAGTTCCTTGATGTAAAGCACTAGAACCAGAGTGATGTGGAAGGACAATAGGATTGGACTGATGTGGAGGGAGGATAGAACCGGAGTGATGTGGAGGCAGGACAGATCTGGAGTGCTGTGGGATGAGGACAGAACCAGAGTGATGTGTAGGGACGATAGGATTGGAGTGATGTGTCGGGAGGATAGAACTGGAGTGATGTGGAGGGAGGATAGAACTGGAGGGATGCGGAGGGAGGATAGAACTGGAGGGATGTGGAGGGAAGATAGAATTGGAGTGATGTGGAGGGAGGACAGAACCAGAGTTACGTGGAAAGGCGATAGAAGTTTGTCTATTAAAAACAGCCTTATTAAAACAATTAAAAAACATCACATTGATCAAACCACAATGAAATAAAAGCAAGAATAACAGTGCTCCTTTCAACCAAACTATGGACCACGTTGTGTTCTGGTCTTACCCTCTTGCCTCATTTTGATATTGTCGCTGGCTTTGATTCGGTTGCTTCCTTTGTACCACTGGCAGTCCACCTCGTCATGGGAGACTTCACAAACAAACGTAGCGCTCTCTTTCTCCATCACCTCCACATCCTCGAGCCTCTTCACTATCTTTATTTCTCTGGCTGCAGGGATGAAGAACACATCCCGGTAACTGATTTGTTTCTCTGGTTTCTTTGGTCCACATTATCATATAGAGCAAGCTGACGATATCTTACCATGAACTTGGAGCTTGGCAGAAGTGTTGTCGTCAGGAGTGCGGCAGATGTAGGTCCCAGCGTGTTCAAAACTGCATTTATTAATGACCAAAGAGTGCTTTTTGCCCAGGGAATGGATGGAGACATCCTTTCCGGATTTGAGTTCCTTGTCATCCTGCAGATGTGGAGTTGTGATCAGTATTTTTTAGGCTTTCACAGGAAAAGCAGTGTTTTGGCTTCCAGTGACACTTACCCTAAACCATTTAATATCTGCAGTTGTTCTGGACACTTCACATTCAAAAGTAACTTTCTCCTTTTCAGCGGCACTAACATCCATGATGGGCTTACAGATCATAATGGGTGGTTCTGGAAAATCAAAACAAATTTAACAGCACTGCTAACATGCTAACATGTTTACAGTATTTTGAATTTTTGCCATATTTTAGCTAAATCTAAACCAAAACATTATCTTGATGACTGAAACTGTTACTAAATGCGCACACATTTTGTCAACTAAAACTATGACTAAAAGCAGTGATGGAAGGTAACGAAGTAAAAGTAGTTAAGTACTATACTCAAGTATACATTTTGAGGTATCTGTTGTTTACTTAAGTCAGGGGTATCCAAACTTTTCTCATTAAGGGCCACATATAAAAATACAGACAAAGCTAAGGGCTGATTGAGGGCCATAGACTGGTCGCCAATACAGTGAATAAAGTCTGCATTATTATTACAAATTAGACTGAACCACTAGACCTTTATTCATGCTTACATCCTCAATGGGACACATTAAATATTTGAGATAGACAATAAGTAGATTTTCAGAAATGTACACTAAAAAGTACTGTTTAAGGTAATAGTGGCCAATTCACCTGGAAGCTTGAGGGCCAAGAAAAATTGGTCTGAGGGCCTCAATATGCCCCCAGGCCACAGTATGGGCAGTATGGCCTGACTTAAGTACATTTTAAAGTGTATACTTTTTAATTTTACTTCAGGACATTTGAGAGCAGTATGTGTACTGTCTACTCCACTACATTTTTGAACTGGATTGAAAAGTAAGTATTTTTATTATTAGGAGAGAGCTGCTGAAAAGCCTGGGGGTTTATTTTTAACATGTTCATAATTCAAACAAACAGAAAATATACAAATAAAACAAATAGAAAAAATTATGGATTCAGTTGTTTCTGTTGAACAAAATTCTGCTCAAATCTTGATCAAGATCACCACATTTGAAGCTTTATTAGACCTCAAACTCAAACAAAATACTTTGATTTTTTACTCTTTAAGTAAATGTTTAAATGGGTACTTAAGTACTTTTACTTAAGTAGATTTTTTTATATGATATTTTTACTTTTACTTGAGTATTTTTTTGCTCTGCTATCTGTACTTTTACTTAAGTAACACAATTGCGTACTTTTTCCACCACTGCCGAAAAGTAGATATTTTTGTCGACTAAACCAGACCATAAATCAACTCAACATCTGAGGAACACATGAAGCAATGCAATCCAATTTATCAAAGTTCAAAGAGAAAAACTATATTAGCTGGTATCAGGGGAGTTGGCAGGAGGGGACAAAGGGATCTGTAACCCAAGGCCCAGAATTGGACCCTCTTCCTATTCATTTATATTAGAGGAGGGCCCATGTGAGGGTTCTTGCCTCTAGGCCCAAATGTCTATCGAAGGGCCTGGCTGGTTTTATGGATTTAGCTTAAATTACCACAATAAGAGAAACATTTTTAAACATTTTAAATCTTGACTAAAACTAAAAAACATTTTAGACAAAAAACTAAAACTAAATCAAAATTTCTTGACAAAAATTAAAACAGATGTCTGCACTCATTGGGTCAATTCTGCACTGTATGGGTCCTCTTTATCTGAGGGAGTTACTGCAGCCCTATACTCCACCCAAAGTCCTGAGGTCAGAGGTCAGCGGACCAGCTCTTGCTGCTGTGCCCAAAGCCGAGCCCAGACTATGGAACAGCGCCCTCTAGGCGGAGTCTTTAATACAGTTTGAGACTGGACTGAAAACCCACCTCTCCCCCCGGTATTTAACACTAGACAGGATATACAGGTGTTTTATTATTCTGTTCCCATGTATCATGTATTTGTATATTTATTTTGTTTACTTTCATGTGAAGCACTTTGGGCAGCTGTTTTTGTTGTTTTAAATGTGCTATAGAAATAAATTTGAATTGAATCACAAGTGTATTTCGAATCCAATTTTCAATTTCCTAAAAGAAAATGTGATTTTCTGTTAAATGAATAAATCCTGTAATTGTCTGAGTGAACTAATGATGTTGATGAAATAATGGCTCATACCTGTGATCATAAGCTTGGCCGACGTGTGGACACCCTCGGCTTGGAAGGAGACCGTCCCAGCGTCCTCCTTCTTCAGGCTGGACAGAGTGAGCACATGTTTCTTCCCCAGGACTGTGATGCTACAGCGGGACCCAGACCTGAGCTTTGACCCATCTTTAGTCCAGGTTCCCTCCACATCGGCCTGGCTCAGCTCAACCTCCAGAGTAACAGTCTCCGTCTCGCACGCTTTTGTTTCTTTTAAGCCCTTCACCAACTGGATTTTCTTCACTAAATAAGAAAAGAAGAAAAATAGGTCTGTCGATAATTATGATTTTTCAAGTCACAGTATTATCAGTAGTAGTAGTGATCATTTTGGAAGTAAAATTATGTAATTTCAACTATATCTCTGCTCCAAAGTGTAATTCACAACAACTATTGCACTCAAGAAGTATTAGAGAACGAAACAAAAACACTTTGTATCAAGTGTGTCACAGGAATTGGGAGCCTGTGTGTATGTAACTAACATGTTTTTAGGACCTCAGCCTGTTTGAATGCTGCAAAACAAATATACCTGCAGGTAAAGTCACCTGAACCTGAACCTATCAGTAATGGTGAAGAGTTGTTATATTGTGACTTTTCTTTTCAAAATATCTGAGGAGTTCAATAGAAAAGCCGATATCTTCGTTTCCATTATAACGTGAACTAAATTTTATCAAGAAGGGATGGAATTATGTTTGGACAGCAGTAACATATGTCTTTTGAAAATTTCACAGTAGCTCAGTTGTGCGAAGTACGAAGGTTGGCAGTTCGAATCCCGCTCCCGCAAACAACATCATTGTTTGAGTGGTCAGATTCACTGACACACAGGTTGGCTGTACGATTCTAGCTCCCACAGATGAATTTTGTCATTGTGTCCTTGGGCAAGACACTAAACCCCCCTTCCCTTGCTTCCAGTGTACACTGGTGTATGAATGTGTGTGTGAATGGGTGAGTGGTTCCTTGATGTAAAGCGTTTTGAGTCTTGAAGGTGGGAAAGTGTTATATAAAAATGTGGCCATTTACTACACTAAGAGTAAAGTACAAGTCTCCAATGACATTTAACTTGACTTTTAAATGACACTTATGTTTTTGCCAATAAACTCTTCAGTTGTGACACTAAAATTTTATATTGTGACATCCTTACTAACAATGTTCATTTCTTAGGTCAGTGGTATTATCTTACTCTCAACAGTGAGTTTGGCTTGGGTCTTATCATCCAGCGTCTCACAGGAGTACAAGCCGCGGTCAGCAGTGGTGACGTTCTTGATGACCAGGGTCTGTTTGGCTCCGTTCACTTGTATTTGAACGTTTACAGATGGCTGGATCACCACACTATTCTTCATCCACCGCACGTCGTCTGAGGCTTTGCTCAGCTCTGCCTCCATCTTGGCGTCGCTCTGCTCCTCCACAGTCAGGTTTTCTAGCTTCTTCTTAAAAGTCACTGGTTCATCTGTAAAATACATTGAATTTGAAAAAATATATATATCAAAATGTATTATTGATCGCACAAAGAAAAAAATGTAATCCCAAAAGTCTAATAATCATCCGCAGAAAATAAAACAGCATTATGTAACTTTTCTGGTAGAGGATCTGTTGCCCGCTTGTCTCATAAAATTTGAATTGCTTTACCTGCTCTGCAGGATAACTTTGAACTAATCTATCTTGCATTAATTCACCATAAAAAAAAATAAAAAAAATCCTTAACTAAAAAACCTAGTGGGTAGTGCTCCACTGACATAGATACAAACTAGCAAGGCAAGAAGTTGGTGGGCCTTCCACTAGAAATGTTACATGTGATAAAGTCCAGCTTCTTTCAGTTGAGGCTCCATGCTCCAGTAAAGTAAAGCTCTACCTTCCACAGGTGGATTTTGAAAAAATTAAAAAACAAAAACTAAGAAACAAGACACAACATGCCTGTGCTGTGTAGCTGCACTGGCTCCTCCTTCATATCAAGTCAGTTCAAAATGTCATTGATTGTGTTAAAATGTGTGACTCTATGGGTCCTCTGTCTGCACTCTATGGGTTCTCTTTATCTGAGGGAGTTACTGCAGCCCTATACTCCATCCACAGTCCAGAGGTCAGAGGTCAGCTGACCAGCTCCTGCTGCTGTGCCCAAAGCCAGGCTCAAGACCAGAGGTGACAGAGCCTTTTCTATGGAACAGCGCCCTCTGCCTGTCAGACCTTCTCAGTCTTTAATACAGTTAAAGACTAGACTGCAAAACCCACCTCTCCTCCCTGGCATTTAACACTAGACAGAATATACAGGTGTTTCATTGTTCTTATCCTATCTATCGTGTTATCTGTATATTTGTTGGACTTTTATGTGAAGCACTCAGCTCAAGTTGTTTTAAATGTGCAATAGAAATACACTTGGATTAAATAAACTTGAATAAACATTCTTACGTTGGACTTGTAGCGTGGCCTTGCATGTTTTTCCCTCTGCGTCGACGATGACCTCTCCTGCGTCCTTCAGGGTCACAGACGTGATGGTCAGAGAGAAACTGGAGCCTCCATGTTCAGTCTGATACTTTGGTCCAACAGTCACAGGGACGCCACAGTGGAACCACTTCACATCAGCATCTGCAGGGCTGATGGCGCACTTAAAGATGGCGTCTTTGCCTTCCATTGCTGCCACGTTATTCAGCTTGGTGGTAAACCTCACTTGTTTAGGCTCTGGAAGGGACAATATTAAAATTATAGACGCAGGCAACATAGACTGTATATACAAATGGACATAGCTAAAGTGCTAGCTGCCATGTTCAAAATAGGAAGTGATCACGGGCACACTTCCTGCTCTATGAACTCTGGCTCCAATTCACTTTCTGTTAAAAATCTGTGGCCTCTCTCTCTCTGTAACTGCTGCTGTCAGACTCGTCATTTTGCTCTTAAAATATTCATATTAACCCTCTCTAAATCAAGATATGATTTCCCTGAGGTCGCTCCCGCTAGCATTAGCAACAGGTTTGACTGACAGAGTTGCTTAGGGAAGGAGCATTACCTTCAACAACCTCGCACCAGATTAGTGCTTTGGTTGCTATGATACTCGCGGAATTTCGAATATGGATCTTGGCTCCAGATTAGCCGCTATAACTGCTAGCCTCGATGAGCTTCATTTGACTGGAGCCAAACTCTGTGGGTGACGTCACACTCAGTTCATTTCTTTATACAGTCTATGGTAGACATGAGATCTTGTATTAAAAGTTCTTGTATCAAAGTTCAACAAACACGTGAGACACTGAGTCGGTCTATCGTTGTAGTCCCTTATAAATACATTTTATACAGTGTTGCTCTCTTCTGGCAGATAGAGATGGTCGACCTACATTTCCATAGAGTGGGCAGTGATTGGTTTAAACTCATCAGCTGTTATGAGACCTTTATATGACCAACCTTTAACTTGCACTTCAAACTCCAGCTTGTCATCCGTGGTTTGGCAGGTGTAGGTGCCGCTGTCTTTGGCTTCACTGGCTTTGACAATGAGGGTTCGTGTAAGTCCTTCTTTCCTCGTCTGAAACTGAGCGCTCTCATTCAGCTCCACTCCATCTTTGAACCATTTGACTGTGCCTCCTTCTGTGGTGAGCTCTGCGGTCAGTACAATGTCTTCTTTGGTTTGAACAGAGGTATCTTTAACTGACTTTTTCTGGAACTTCACTGCTGCTTCTGTGAAAAATTAAATAAATACATCTTAAATATTCAATTTAAATGACTCCACTGGCTCCTCGTAGAATCCTACATCCAATACAAGGTCCTCCTCATAACCTGCAACTCCCTCCATACGTGGCCCCTCCCTCTCTCACAGACCTCCCCTTCAGCACTGTCGCACCCACCTCCTCAGATCAACCAACATCAACCTCACCAACTGCTGCCACCCCTGCACTCTGGAACTCATTCTCACAACCTATGGCAAGGCAAGGCAAGTTTATTTGTATAGCACAATTCGTACACAAGGTAATTCAAAGTGCTTTACAGAATAAGAAAGACATTAAAATCACACAAATCAAACATAAATAATCACAAATAATCATCATAAAATTAACATTAAAAGAGAAGAGTGCAGAATAAAAACCTGTCAGTCATATGCACAGCTAAACAGAACTGTTTTGAGTCTGGATTTAAACATTGTCAAAGTAGAGGCCTGTCTCACATCTTCAGGAAGACTGTTCCAAGTTTTAGCTGCATAAAATCTAATGAATATCATGAAAAAAAATAAGGCAAGCTCCCTCTGAGTTAAAGTGGAACTAAACACTAAACAATTGCACCTTTCTGATCAAAAACATCTAAAGCTAAGTGTGTGCTGCCTTCAAAGGCCTCTGCAATTTTAAGTACTTGGTGACATCACGGATTCCCCCATCACCACTGTGGACTCTTTCCGCTTCCTGGGCACCTGCATCAATCAGGATCTCAAGTGGGAGCCGACCATCAGCTCCCTCATCAAGAAAGCCCAGCAGAGGATGTTCCACCTGCGGCAGCTGAGGAAACTCAAGCTGCTAGTCCAGATGATGGTGCAGTTTTACACTTCCATCATTGAGTCCATCCTCACCTCCTCCCTCACTGTGTGGTTCGCTGGGGCCACTGCCAGGGACAGACAGAGACTGCAGCGCATTGTGCGCTCTGCTGAGAAGGAGATTGGCTGCAGCCTTCCATCTATACAGGACCTGTACGTCTCTAGGACTCGGGGGCGAGCAGGCCGTATAGCAGCTGACACTTCTCACCCTGGACATGGACTATTTGAGCCACTTCCCTCTGGCAGGAGGCTACGGTCCGTTTCTTCCCCTCTGCTGTTTGTCTCATGAACACTTTATAATATCTGCACTAAACTGGACACTTTATAATACCGGTCCCTTTAATAAGCCATGTTTGCACTGTTGTTCTGATGCTGCTGTTGTATATATATTCTCCCTTTAAGTATTTCATTTGATTTTTTAAGCATATCTTTTTAACTTTGTGCATTGCCCTTATTTGTATTTGTATTTATTCAGTGTGTTTATGTTGCACTTTTTCACCGAAGCAAGTTCCTAGTTTGTGAACTGTGTTCACAGACTATGGCAATAAAAGTCTTCTGATTCTGATTCTGATCAAAAAAGATTAATTAAAGCCAGGTGTTGCTGATTACAAACATTTGGCTGCAAGAGCGGAGTTTGAAGTATGGACAGACCAATCACAGAGGTCCTTATACCTCAAGAATCCCTCACTTTAGTCCACAGGCTCTTGCCCAGTTTATCTGCTTTTTTGCAAATGTGGTTGTGGGTGGAGTTTAGGTGTTAAGTCCAACTTTAACTAAAGAAAAAACTACAGGATCATTTGCCCATTTTAAGAACTAATTTGCTTCTCCCCGACTTCAGGGAGACCAATTTAAAAACTTCATCCACTTCCTGTGTGTGTTCTGTGTTTATCTCCAGTCTTCTGTGCATTAAAAGCATTTATCTGAACGACTGCACCACACTGCACTTCACTAATAATAATAACAACACAGGTTTGACTTCTGTCTAAAGTAGAAGTGCCTCCTCTCTCTCTTCCTCCACTCTTCTAAAGTAGAAGTCCAATGCTCTGATCTTCTGATCTTTAGAACACTTTAGAGCACACGTGTCAAACTCAAGGCCCGTAGGCAAAATGTGGCCCGCCATGTCATTTAATATGGCCCACGAAAAGGTAAATTAAAATGTATGACTGTCTTAAAATATCAGTTTATCAGGAGATACACAAGTTACACGGCCATTTTTATATCTATGCAAATCCTGATCCACTGATCCATAGGTTCACAGCTCACACAGATGAATGCTGTCGTTGTGTCCTTGGGCAAGACACTTAACCTACCTTGCCCTCAGCGTCTGCGTACACTAGTGTATGAATGTGTGTGTGAATGGGTGAGTGGTTCCTTGTTGTAAAGTGCTTTGAGTGCCTTGAAGGTGGAAAAGCGCTATAGAAAAATGTGACCATTTACCGTAAATTTCGGACTATAAGACGTGACTTTTTCCCACGCTTTGAACCCTATACAACAAGCCTATACAACAGTGCGGCCTATTTATAGAATTTTACTGGATAACAGCCACCTGGGGGCGCTCTCTAGCTGTAAACGTAAAAGTGAGACAGACGTGGGGAAAGATTATGCTCTGAAGAATTCACTAGTTTTGATTTTGAATGGTCATTTTGCGCATCATGCACACGCCCTCATCATGGAAAACACACGAAGAAATGGATATGATGCAGTTTTTAAGATAAAGAAGGAAATAGAGCCACTGCACGTAAACTCGGCATCAATGAATCCAACTCGGTCAATGTAAAAAGACGACAAAAGGAAATAAAAGCAGATGGCCCATGTTGGTACAGCTTTATTTTCTAAACCTGCAGGTATGTTCATCCCATGTTGGTGCCAATTTTCAGGTACAGTTTTAAAAAAAAAACATTTCCATGTACGGTCTTTCTGTGTAAATATCTATTGTTACAACATGAAAACCTGCGGCTTATATTCAGGTGCGGCTTATATATGTACAAAATTGATTTTCTTCTCAAATTTAGCTGGTGCGGCTTATATTCAGGTACACTCTATAGTCAGAAATTTACGGTAGTTACATCTGGCCCTTTGAAAGCAGCCATTTTGTTGATGTGGCCCTCTGTAAAAATGAGTTTGACACCCCTGCTTTAGAGTCTCAGAGTTGTTTTACTGTAGACGGGAAACAGCTAACGCCAGGTGTGCTCACAACTTTTAGCTTGTGGTGTGCGGTTTCTTCATGCCATATCCCGCTGCAGTCTTCGTGCTCATATGATTCCCCTCATGTCTGTGGTCTGCGCTTTTCATCGCATGTTTAAAATTTAAAATTTGAAAAATCATGTTATCCTTATTAACTTTCAGATAAATAAAGAAGCAACGATCACTGTATTAGACTGTGGTTTTGATTAGAAATGCCCAAAGCTCCACAATTTTCCAGCATATAACCTGAGTCTTTACCTTGCACCTGCAGTTTGAAGGTGAGTTTCTCGGACCCCGCCTCACAGGTGTACTCTCCGGCGTCCTTCTTGTCCATCTTCTCGATGACCAACTCGCGTCTCTTGCCTTTCGTCTCCATGTGCACTGCTTTGCTGGAGGTGAGCGGTTTTCCGTCCTTGTACCATTTGACTTCAGCTTTAGTATCAGACACTTCACAGCTCAAAGTGGCCTTTTGAGACAGAGACGCTCTAACGTCCTTCTGCACCGTGTCTTTGTTTGTGAAACCAGCCGCAGCTTCTATGAAAAATGAAACAGCAGATGATCAAAAACCAGCTCCTTAACACATTTTTAAAGAAGACGTATTATGCATTCTTATGGCTTTAACTCCTTTTGAAACTCTTGGTCACTTTGAGATAAGTATTTCACATTTTCTCATTTAAAATAATATCTGCACTTGAAAAATACACTTTATAAAAATATACGTCTGTTTACAAAGAGACAGTGGAGCTTCCTCTGTGGTAGCAACCGGAATGAACAACGGCAAAGTAAACAAATGACATCCTTATCCCTTGTGAATGCTATTGGTAAGCAGTGGTGGAAGAAGTACTCCATTTTGTTACTTAAGTAAAAGTACAGATACTGCAGGGCGACTTCTGTTTGTGTCTGAATGCTACTGCTAATGCAAATTTTGAGGCATAATACATATTAAAACACCACAAACTGAAGCATTGTACGTATAAAATCAATCGGGTTGTCTTTATTTTAATTAATTTGTATTTTAAGAGGTTGTTTATTTTATGTTTTCTGATTTTAATAAAAATCACTGTTAGCTCTGAGACACAGCTTTATTTCTTCATGTAGTCTACACTGAAACAGAGCAAAGCATCATGGTCTATGTAGTTTCCTCTGTTTCTTTAGCTGTTGCTGCACCACAGCAATTCATTTAAGCAATGCGACTTGTAATGTTAAAATGTGATGCTTCAGGACATTACTTTTTCCAAGACATTATCTCGATATTCGGTTACTGTTACCACCCATTTTGCATAAACGTTCTTTGGATCACTTTGGTCATACCTGCCACTTGAATCTTGAATGTGAGCCTCTCAGTTCCCGCCTCACACGTGTACTCTCCTGCATCTTTCCTCTCCACGTTCTCGATGATAAGCAGCCGGCTCGTGCCTCTGGACTCACAGTGTACAGTTCTGCTGGAGGTCAGCACTTTGCCGTCCTTATACCATTTCACCTCCATCTTACCATCTGCCAATTCACAGCTCAGAGTCGTTTTCTGTGAGAGCGTGGCTTTAACCTCCTTCTGGACACTTTCCTTGTTGGAGAATACAGATTTTTGCTCTATTTTTTGTTTGGATTTTAGTTCTGATTTTTCTTCCAATTTCTGTTCAGATTTTTTGATAGATATTTGCTCAGACTTTTGTTCCAATTTCTGTTCTGATTTCTGTTCTGCTTTTTGTTCCAATTTCTGTTCTGATTTCTGTTCTGCTTTTTGTTCCAATTTCTGTTCTGATTTCTGAAGAGATTTTTGCTCCAGCTCTGTAACTTGTATTTTGAAAGATATTTTTTCATTTCCGGCCTCGCAGATGTATTCTCCAGCATCTTTCTTCTCCACGCTATCAATCACGAGGCGTCTGGTCTTCTCTTTGGACTCTAGGTGGACGGTGCGGCCGGAGCTCAGCAGTTTTCCGTCCTTGTACCATTTCACCTCTGTCTTGCTGTCGGCCACATCACACGTCAATGTGGCTTTCTGGGAGATGCTGGTTTTTACCTCCCTCTTGATGGATTCTTTGTGCAGGAAACAGGATTTAGCTTCTGGGAAAACAAATATAAAGCAGATCAGTTCTATTGCTTTTAACTTGAATTATACAAATGTTCTGTTTCTGTTTGTGTTTTTACAAAACTAAAAGAAAAATTCAATTTTGTAACTGAACAAAAAGTGACATTTGTCTGCGCATCCAAGCGGCCAGGTCTTCTTTCAGCTAACTACACTGAAACATTAGTTTCTGTTTTCCTTATGAAGTGATTTCTGTTTGGGTCAGGGGGCAGCAGTCTAAGCAGGGACTCCAGACTTCCCTAACCCCAGACACTTCCTTCAGCTCTTTCAGTGGGACAAGGCGTTCCAAGGCCAGCTAAGAGACATAGTCCCTCCAGCATGTCCTGGGTCTTCCCTGGGATCACTATTATATTAATATGAATAGTTTATTTCTCTTGCCTGAAATAAGGACAAACTCTTTCTTTTTGCAGCTGTTTCTCACGGGCCTTACTTCAAACTTTCACTCCGAAGCACGTGTGTTTTGTGCCCTGAGCCTTGAGACACTTTCTGGACCTCTTTATTCTCAGGATTGGACATGAGTTTTTACCTTTACTTGGACAAACCACAATGGATAATTACCTCGTAGATGTAGCTGGACATCTCATGTTTGAGACTTTGGCTTCAACTTTACGATGACAGGATTTATATGCTTGTTATTGAGTCAGTCAGGCAGCTCCTGGACTCCTGCCTTTTATTTCAGTGATGACTCGATATTCACAGTAATTAATAAAACTGGTAAATCGTGACCTCCCTCCTTACATTACATATGATTATTCAAGTCTGTCTTGCAAATTCTATTTTATAAACATGACCAGTTAAAAAGGAATAATGTAGTGTATGTATATATATATATATATATATATATATATATATATATAAATATTCAACTGCTCAAAGTCTCCACTCTTATTAAACTTATTTTTCTTAATTACATAATTCCATATATTTTGCTTCATATATCTATGTCTTCTGTGTGTATGTAAAATGTAGAAAGTAGTAAAAATAAAGAAAAAGAACACTGAATGAGGGAGTGTCCAAACTTTTGACTGGTGGCATACACAAATGCAAATCACTCGCTAGACCATTTCTTACCTTCAACGTGGATTCTGAAGGCCAACTTCTCAGACCCAACTTCACAGATATACTCTCCTGTGTCTTTCTTCTCCACTTTGTCAATGACCAGCTGGCGCGTCATTCCCTTGGATTCTGTGTGTACTGCTTTGGAGGAGCTCAGGAGTTTTCCATCTTTGTACCACTTCACTTCTGTTTTGGAGTTAGACACGTCACAACTCAGAACGGCAGCCTGGGACAACACAACCTTCACTTCTCTCTGGACGGACTCTTTGTTGGAGAAGGCGGACTGGACTTTGGCATCTGTGGTGGGTCAAATTAAAAATTACAACAAAAACTGGACAGAAATCTGAAAACGCCAGAGTCCCACTCTGGACAAAAACATTGGTTGAGCGGTCAGATCCACTGACCCACAGGTTGGCGGTGTTTGTGTACACTGGTGTATGAATGTGTGTGTGAATGGGCGGGTGGTTCCTTGATGTAAAGTGCTTTGATCCTTAAAGATGGAAAAGAGCTATATAAAAATCTGACCATTTGCCCTTTCATCTGTGGGAGCTGGAATCGCACCACTAACCTGTAGATCAGCGTATTTGATCACTCTACCAATGATGTTTATGTCAAGAGCGGGATTCAAACCACCAACCTTCAGGTAAGAGGACGAACACTGTACCAACTGAGCCACTGTTGCCGCCTCTATTTAGCAGATTTATTTACCTTTTTTTCTTTACTACATAATTCCATATATCTTACTTCATATATCTGTCTTCTGTGTGTGTATATAAAGTAGTAAAAATAAAGGAAAAAAACACCGACTGTGAGGGACTGTCCAAATTCCTTCCTAGTTTTTACCTGCCACATGTAATTTGAAGACCAGCTTCTCTGTCCCAGCTTCACAGATATATTCTCCGCTGTGGCTTTTCTCTGCGCTGTCAATCACAAGCTGCCGACTCCTGCCCTTGGCCTCGGTGTGGACACTCTTGGAGGAGGTGACCAGTTTACCGTCTTTGTACCACCTGACCTCAGTGTTGGTCTCAGACACCTCACAGCTAAGAACAGCCTTCTGGGAGAGAGTGGCCTTCACCTCCCTCTGGACAGACTCTTTGTTTGAGAAAGACGGCTGTTGCTCTGAAAGGTAAAACAGGTTTATACAATTGTCTTCTTGTATTAATGCACAAAATATACAGATCCCTCATGAAACAATTTTGAAAGTCTCCCAGCACTGAGACGTTTGAGCAAAGTTATATATTAAACTGAGAACTGAAGAAGCAGCGAAACTTCTTCACTCCTACAACGATTTGTCCAGTTGACAGATTTAATTTTGTCTTTTGCTATTATATATTAGTTATTCAAACGAATTGTAATTTAGTTTTGTGAAATATTCTTAAATAAAAGCTATGTTTCATTCAAGTATCATTAAAATGTTCAACTTCATATAATTCAAAGGCAATTTTCAACCTTTTTGAAGCGTAGCATCAAGTACAAATTAGGAATGATGTAAATATTTTCTGCTGAGGCATGTCTGTGTATCTCTCAGTCATCCAGATCTGATCCACAGCAACAGAAAAATTCTATTTTGTAACTGGACAAAAGTTTTAGAGTGAAGACATTCAGCTACTCATCCAAGAATCTTCTTCAGTTCTGGTCAGATTACTGCTGGACACTGCCTGCTATATCTGTCTGAAGGGAGGCGCAAACTACACTGAAGCTAGCACACTGTTTGTTTACAGCTTCTGTTTGTTGGCTACGTCTAATGAGCTACACTAAGAGTGAACTGTGCCTGAGTCATATTTAACACAATCATTCAGGCCTCTAATGGTGCTCTCACACCTATTAGCATACTGGCTTTTAGCATACTGGCTAGCCATGTTGTTTACCTTGTTTAGATTCAGTTCTGAAGATGGAGTTAGAAACAGGAGATAGATGTATGAGACCTTGTTCCTGTTCAAACACATATTGTCTTTCTTAACAAATATGGCCTCTTTAACTCCCCTCTCTATTTTGTCTTTTTGTCCAGTTACAAAATTGAAATTTTGTTTTGCCGACACCGAGATTCCTCATGCTGTTTTGACCAATTAAACCAATATTTATATGAGTATTTTAAAATTTATGGCATCGCCCACAACCTGAAAAGTTGTAGTTAAGTTCATTAAGTAAATTAACTTAATAAAACTATAATTTGTTGCACTTTGAATGATGCATAAACAGCTTCCTCTTTAACTTAATTGCTCTTCTGTTTCCATAAGAAATTTCAGATATTTTCATGCGTAAATATCCATTGTATCTGTTACCTGCTGTTTATCTGCAGTGAAAATATTCCAAACACCTGTCTGTGTCATTATATCCGCTCACCTGTGACTGTGATCTTGAACACTAGTTTCTCGCCTGCAGCTTCACACGTGTACTCTCCAGCGTCGCTCCTCTCCACCTTCTCGATCACCAGCACTCGGGTGGAGCCTTTGACCTCCGTGTAGACCGAGCGGCTGGAGATGATCTGTTTTCCATCCTTGTACCACTTCACCTCCGTCTTACTGTCTGACACGTCACAGCTGAGAATGGCCTTCTGGGACAGGACCGCTTTAATGTCTCTCTGCACGGACTGCTTGCTGGAGAAGGCAGGTTGAGTTTCTAGACAAAAATATGTTTAAAGAGGGGCGATTAGGTATAACTGACTTTTTGGAGATTTCTCCCATAATGTTGTTCCCTCCTCAAAAGCCTGAAGTTGTTTTATAAGTCATCCATGCGTGGTCCAGCATGGCAATTTTTCATAAATATATAACGCTGATTGTGTTGTGATAGCGCTCTGAAGGGGGAGTGACTTAGTGAAGGGAGCAAGAGAAGAGGAGACTCAGAGCAGCAAAAACTGAGAGTTATTAAACATTTTAATGATAAATACAGCATTTTCAAAACAAATGAACCTGTAGGGTTGTGTTTGAGGAAACATGACAAAGTTCTTCCTGTTGTTTATTTCCTGAACACTGTCGGCCGAAACCCACGCCAAAACAACAGCAGTCTCAATAATCTCTGTGCACAACAGCACCCTCTACCTCACTGTTTGCATCATTACTTCCTGTCCAGTTTTATTTCTATGAGGTCTTTGCCGAGTCGTGCTAAAATGAAAAAATACTTAAAGATCAGACAGTGGGCAGGGATCTGCAGGTGGATGTCACTGACAACATGTTAAACACTACACAAATAAAAAGAATACTTCACGAGAGACACTTCTGTGTTTAGACAGAGACTTGTTTGTGTCTCAATGCTAACGCTAATGTGAGGAGTAATAAATATTAAAACACCACAAACTGAAGTATTCTACATATAGAAACTTTTTTTAATTAATTTGAAATTGAATTGGTTTTTACACTTTTAATAAAAGTTAGCATAAGCTTTAAGAGGCAGTGAGCTAGCTAGCATGCTGTTGTCCAACTCTAGTAACTGACAATAGAACCGTCGTTGTAGCGTCACATACAAAAGCAGTGACATTCATGACAGCACATTAGGAGCATTAACACAGTATACTCCATAGATCAGGGGTGGCGAACACATGGCTCTCGAGCTGCATGCGGCTCCCTGCCAATAGGAATGCGGCTCTTTGCCTCTTATCATATTTTCTATATACTAGGGCTCTTTGCATCGTTTCATGTTTCACTTATTTTTTTTCTCTCTTAAAACACATTCAAATCCACCAGGGCTTATTAAAACAAACAATAAACAATATATAAAAACTGATTTATCAGCTTTTTTTACGCTGCGTCTGACACGTGACCGCTCGTCATCTGCGCGGGTCACGTCTAATGCCTCGAAAATAAGTAAACATTTCATGCGCGTGCAGACTGTTACCCTCGAGTCAAAATGGCAAAATGCAAAACTAAACGAAAATATGAGGATGAACACAGGACATTTCTGGAAGAATGGGAAGATGCTTACTTTTTTATTGAACGGAATGGCAAATCACTCTGTTTAATCTGCAATACTAAAATATCACATTTCAAGGCTTCAAATCTTCAGCCTCATTTTAGCTCTCTCCAGGCTCATATGAACAAGGAATTCCCCAAAGGTTCTGAACTACGCAAGCACAAACTGAGCACCTTGAAAAGCCAGGTAAAAAGACAGTCTCAAATGTTTCAGCAATTGAACAAGCATGGAGAAACTGTGACACTTGCATCCTATAAAGTGGCGTGGAAGATTGCCCATGCTAAAAAAACATACAACGAAGAAGAGTTTTTAAAACAGTGTTTTGTGGATGTAATTGAAACCTTGGCTCCAGATAATAAAAAAAAATCCCACTGATATTATCATCCCATCACTCCAACAAGGTAAGAAAATCTGTGATGTAGTTTGGAAATAACACCTGACTTATGCTTGTGTTAATATTTTAATAAGATAAGATAAGATAAGCCTTTATTAGTCCCACAGTGGGGAAATTCCAGTATTGCACCGCACAGTTAAGAAGGAAAATGGTACATGCAATAAAACAAAAATAATAGATAAATAGCTTAGAATAATAAAAAAAAATAGACTTAAAAAATAAACTAAAAATATTCCATCAGTTTATATTATACAGGCCCTACATGTGTTTCTGAAGTGTTTTCAGTAGTTGTGTGTGTCGTGTGTGTCAGAGAGAGACAGAGATGAAGATAAAGAGAAAATGTGTGTGTGTGTGTGTGTGTGTGTGTGTGTGTGTTTGATAGAGCGAGAGAAAGAGAGAGAGGAAGAGATGCCTGTGTGTGTGTGTGTGTGTTTATGTGGGGGGGTATCTGACCTCTGGGGTAGGTGCTGTGTTAACTCTGACTAAGCTGCATTTGATGTGTGTGTTGAGGGTGGACACTTATCTTGAAATGAACAGAAGTACAATGCTTGCTGTTGTTTTGTAAGGAGAGGAGTGTTTTATGGGAAGTAATGTGTGTGTGTGTGTCTGTCTTGGCAGATCAGTGTGTCGTGTGGCTCTTTGACTCTTACGGTTGAAAATTTTGGCTCTTTGTACCTAACTTGTATTGCAGTGTGTTCCTCATTCGTACCTTTGATTTTGACCTGGAATGTGACTTTGTCTGTGACCGTCTCACACGAGTAGTGCCCTTCATCGCTCTTCTTGGCACCCTTGATCACTAGTTTCCTTTGGGTGCCATTGGAGACAAAGGTGGTTCTTTGGTCCTCAGAGATCTCCACCTGATCTTTCTTCCATACCACCGCCGCGCTGGCTGGAGATACCTCACATTTCAGCTCCAGGTCTCCTTTGAGGGAGGAGGCCATCCCCATCGGACCTCTGGCCTTGTTCAGGAACTTGGCCGGTTCATCTGTAACAGTCAATGGTTTATAATCAGGAATTTAAACTCATCATAAAATCAACTTTTTAAACATGATCGAACTGCATCCCCAGATATAAGATGAACACACAGAGTGTACATATATAAGTAGACATAGCTAACCTGTGTTCCAAATAAATAGTGATCATGGGCACACCCCTCTCTCTGTAACTGCTGCTGTCAGGCTCGTCATTTTGGTCTTGTCTGGTCTTATCTGGTCAACATGATCCTGGGGTTTTAATTTCACTATTGTGTCCGTAAATCAAGATATGAACATTAATAACAGACAAATCAGGCTCCTTCTTTTCCTGAGGTCACTTCTGCTAGCATTAGCAACAGGTTTGATTGACAGCGTCGCTAAGTGCCCACTCTGTGCTAAATCAGCAGTGTGGGTGGGAAGGAGCATTACCTTCAACAGCCTCACTCTGGATTGCCTCTTTGTTTGCTATGATACTCCACATTAGCAGCTATAACTGCTAGCCTCCATGAGCCTGATGATTGTCTACGTCTAAAAACTAGCCATACTAGAATTGAAATGGGGAAAAAGGCTTTTGGTTATTTTGCTTCACATTGTATGTCCTTCAGTGGAATCCATTTAATGACAAAACTGACACTGCAGCACTTTAATAATATGGAGATAAACATTTATAATCAACTTGCTCCTCTTTTTAACATTTTAAGTGGACCTGTGCAGGTGTTTGTTTGGGCTTGTTTGTATTGTTCTGTATTTGAACAGGGCTCATGAAAGAGTCTGGAGCTCCCATTGGACTCTCTCCGTAGAAATAAAAATACATTGGCTTCCAAATTATTCATCCCCCTGAAACTTTTTCACATATTGTCATATTGTCAACCAAAAATTTAAAAACATTTTCTTAGCATTTTATGTAAATGAGCAACACTAATTGGCACACAAGTGTGAAGTGGAAGGAAATATTTTACAAGATAAAAAAAATAAATAAAAAATAATTAAATAAAAAAATAAAAATGCAGCGTGCAAAAGTATTCAGCCCCCTTTTTCCTGAATGCAACCAGTTGCTTTTAGAAGTTGCCTGATGATTTTGGAAAGCTTGAATGTTGACGTAATGGCTAAAGAAGTTTGTTAAGAGAGTGTTGGGGAGTAAATCACAAAATGAAGTCAAAGGAGCACACCAAACAGGTCAGAGAAAAAGTTGTGAAGTTTAAAGTGGGGCTTGGATCTAAAAAGATTTCCCAAGCGTGGGACATCTCAAGGAGCACTGTTCAATCCATCATCCAGAAATGGAAAGAGTATGACACAACTACAAACCTATCCAGACATGGCCATCCACCAAAACTTACAGAACAAACAAGAAGAGCACTCATCAGAGATGCAGCCAGGAGGCCCATGGTGACTCTGGAAGAGCTGCAGAGATCCACAGCTCAGGTGGGGGAAGCTGTTCACAGGAGAACTATTAGTCATGCACTACACAAATCTCATCTTTACGGAAAAGTGGCAAGAAGAAAGCCATTGTTGAAAACCATCCCTAAGATGTCTTGTTTACAGTTTGCTAGAAGTCATTTGGAGGAAACAGCAAACATGTGGCAGAAGGTGCTCTGGTCTGATGAGACCAAAATCAAACTTTTTGGCCTAAAAGCAAAACGCTACGTGTGGAGGAAAACTAACACTGCACATCACTCTGAACACACCATCTCCACAGTCAAACACGGTGGTGGCAGCATCATGCTGTGGGGTGCTTTTCTTCAGCTGAAACAGGGAAGCTGGTCAGAGTTGATGGGAAAATGGATGGAGCTAAATACAGGGCAATCTTGGAAGAAAACCTGTTGGGAGTCTGCAAAAGACTTGAGACTGGGGTGGAGGTTCACCTTCCAGCAGGACAACAATCCTAAACATAAAGCCAAAGCAACAATGGAATGGTTTAAAGTAAAATATATTCATGTGTTTGAATGCCCCAGTCAAAGTCTGGATCTAAACCCAATTGAGAATCTGTGGCAAGATCTGAAAACTGCAGTTCACAAACGGTCTATAATCAAATCTGACAGAGCTTGAACTATTTTGCCAGGAAGAATGAGCAAAAATTTTAGGTGTGCAAAGCTGGTGGAGACATACCCCAAAAGACTTGCAGCTGTGATTGCAGCAAAAGGAAGTTCCACAAAGTATACACTTAGGGGGGCTGAATACTTTTGCACACAGCACTTTTCAGTTTTGTAGTTGTTGTTTTTTTTTTTTCAAAAATGAAAATGATGTATAATTTTCTTTCTACTTCACACTTACGTACCATTTTGTGTTACATATTCACATAAAATGCAAGTTAAAAAATATTTACATTTGTGGTTGTGACTTGACAAAATTTGAAAAAGTTCCAGGGGGATGAATACTTTTGCAAGCCATTGTACATTAAAAATAAAAAATTAAAAAATCTTTTCTAGTGCAGTCTCTGCAGCTCAGAGAGGGAGTTCTGAGCGTTCACATGAGACGTGGACCGGTCTATATACTGAGAATGAGAATATATTACGCAAAACTGACTCTTGTGTTAAACATGTCTGAATGAAACAAAACACAACTCCAGGTCTGTTTGTGATGCGGAAACAACATTAGAACAGAGATCATAAAGCAGTGTAACATGGGCCCTTTAAATCTAGTACTTGTTGTGCAGTACCTTTGAGTGCGAGCTGCAGCGACACTCTGTCCTCTGCTAAAGCACACTCGTACACTCCCACGTCCTCCTCCGTCACGTTGTGGACCATCAGGATCCTTCTGCGGTCGATGATCACACTTTCGTATTTCTTTCCCATTTTAATCTCGCGCCCATTCCTCATCCAGACAACCTAGACAGATGATTTAAAAAAAAAACTTCAGGAATTACCAGTGACCAGATTTCAAAAGTATGTAAACATCTGGGTTTGGATCAACATAAGTTACATATTAGATTTTATTATATCACTGTTGTTTTGTAGTGAAGGTGACCACCAATTCCATTTTGTTTCTTGTAAAATGTCATAACAAAAATTTGTATTACAGGTGTGAAACGGAAAACAAATCAAATACCTGAGCATCATAGTCGGACACTTCAGCGGTCAGCTCAGCTGTGTCCTGGACGCTGCATGTGACCATCTGCTGTTGGGCTGACTTGTTGGTGAACCTGACAGGAGGAGCTAGAAACACACACAGGTCAAGGCCGAAGTTGTTAAATCAACTTAGACCTGTCACGATAACACGTTTTGAAGTTCGATATATCACTGAAGTAAATAAACGATAATACTGAAACTCATTTCTGCCACTGACACAAAAACAAAAAGCAGATTTAAACTACAAACACTATTGTAAGAATGAAACACTTTAGTCAATGGATTGCGTCTGTAGTGAGTCAGACAAGTTATGAATTCAAACTTTTATGGCTTAAAGCATATAGTAAAAAAAATAACTATAGATTTCCAAGTACTGCAAAGAAAAAGTCCCCATGATAAATACTGCCCCCCTAATAAGATCATTCCATCTTTTATATACAGAATGATAAGTCGATACAGTGATTATTGTGACAGGTCTAAACCCACGCTCACAAATCAAAGTAAGACTAAAGATCCAGCCCCATCTAAGGAGGCACCAATCCTGCTTTTACAATTATGATGATGATGATCGGTTTTGATACTATGGGGCTTAAGTACCTGCCAATATCAACCGATACCAGAGTGAAGTGAAAGTGAAAAGTGAAAACAGCACATTTGGTTTCCTTTAAACTAAAATAAAATAAGACAAAGCTGATCCAGATGTGTTATGCAGCTGTTAATTATCTCTCAGGTAATCACAGAACAGCTTTGTGTAAATAAAAGTTCAAACATTATAAGACTTTCTGGGTAGTAAAGTAGTAAAGTCTTATTACATCGATTAATATGTCCAACCAGAATGTCGACTGAACCGATATTTGGAAGCCGATATCTGATTCCAGTATCAGATCTGGTCCCTGGTCACCTCCCTCACTTGTGTTCACAGGCTGTGGTTACAAACATACCCTTCACACTCAAGGTGCATGTGGTCTGAGAGCCGCCACCCACAAACTTGACCTCGAGCCCGTTCATCTCCATGGTGATGGTGCGGATGAGAAGTGTGTGCACGTTTTTGGTTCTTGTGATGAGATAGTCTCCTCCGCTGCGTAACAAACGACCTCCCAGAGACCAGAAGCCCGAACAGACAGCCGACAGCTCCACAGAGACGGAGAACTCCTCCCCGGCCAACGCCACACTGTCGGATAGGCCCCTCTGCAGGTCTGCTCTCGGCTCTGGAACACAGACAAATATAAATGTAATAGGTGAAGCTATACACAAGTTTGAAACAAGTAAGTAAGCAGTAAGTAGTAGTAAGACTACTGTAACGGCCTCAGGTCTCTGCACTGGCTCCTGACCATCTCACACTCTGTTTTGATTTGTTGTATTGTTATTTTAATGTCTTTCTTATTCTGTAAAACACTTTGAATTACTTTGTGTACCAATTGTGCTGTACAAATAAAGTTGCCTTGCCTCAGTAAGTAAATTCTAATTTGAATTTTCAGATAACTATAATCAAATGCTCACTGTGCTTGGCTAAAGTATTCCCCAAATGTGAATAGAAAAAAAAGTCAAGTCAAAGTCAAAAGTCAAGAAAAATAATGATATATCCATTTTGAAAGAGAAAAACGCAAGTTTTGTTTTATTTTTAATTCGTATCTGATGTTTGCATTTTACTTTTGCACACTGTACCTGATTTTTACCATCTTAAAAATGTGAAAAACAGAACTAGTTCATTTTAAACACTTTGCAATGGTCCAAAGTTACTCCTCACTGACCTTATGCATTTGGAACTTCCTAATTATTCACCATGTTGATTTTATAAGAGCTTTTCACAACCAGAGCAGACTTTGACCATCACAGCGAAGCAAGACAAGAACTAGCATGCTAACAATGCACATCCTGTTGATCAAACTGTTCTGTTGATACTTAGATGCTGACAGCACGCAGCAGGCATATTTTGACCTCAAGAGCTGCTTACACAAAACATACACTGGGACGAGACCTTTGCTCAAACACATGGGGATAAAAGTATGTATTTGTCATGAGTCCAGTTTGTCCTTGTGGTTCTGTGCTGCCTTCCATCACCCTTCCGTGTCTGTGCCTGGAGCTGGGCGGAGACTCTGGCACAACCTTCGCACACCTGCATCTGATCAAGCAATCAAGCCTTCACCTGGGGAGTACTAAGACGCTGAGGATTCCTACACTCGCCGCCAGATCGTCAATGTATCCTCGTGGTACTGTCTGCTTGGCTCAGTTTCGTGTGCTAGGCTCTCCGTACTCAGTTGGTCTTTCTTGTTTTTGCCAGATTTTGCTCCTTCGACTATCTGTGCACCATCGCCTCTGACCCAGCTCACCTCGACTGGTACGAACACCTCTGCCTCCGACCCAGTCCGCCTCAACTGGTATGAACACCCCAGCGCCCAACCCCGCTATCAACAACCTGTGCCCGAACGCCCACCACTCCGTTGACCTGTTTTCCTGAGTCTGTATCTTTGGTCCCTTTGGTCCCTCTACAACAGTATCTGATCATTTTCAAAACAACTATTTTAATATCTGTAGAAATAAATAAATAGAAAAAAACTAAAACTGCCCAAACAAAGGACGGCATATAATTTGGCTGATAATTCCCATAGAATTCTCACCGAGGTAAAAGCTCCCAGGCACCTCCATGTAGGGACTCTGGCCAAAGTCGTTGACAGCAGAGATCCTGAACTGGTATGTGGCCTCCTCGGTGAAGTTGGAGATTGTGAACTCGGTGATGTTTACCAGCTCTCCCGGGTTACAGCGCTGCCACTGCTGCACGCCGATCTTTCTCTTCTCTATGATGTAACCTTTGATGGGCACAGGCCGGTCGCTGTCCGGGGGGGACCACTGGAAAGTGATGGATGACTCGGTCTTGTTCTGCACCACAGCGTTAACTGGGGGGTCAGGGGGGTGTTTTCTGGCAGCTACAAGAGAAAGAAAAATATTAATTCTATATTATGTAATCCAGTGTTCCACCTAAGGAGTTGGAGGAAGTGTCTGGGGTGAGGGAAATGTGGGAGTCCCTGCTTAGACTGCTGCCCCCGTGACCCAGATGAGCAGGAGAAAATGGAAGTATGGATATTATCTTAAAAACACAAAATATATGTGACTAAAAAAAAAGCAAATTCTTCAATTATGTTGATGTCATTTCAATTTTGAATTACTTATATTATTATTATTATTATATTATTTTGATTACATATATGAAATAATGCACCCAAAAATATGTATCAACTCAAACGAGAAAATGTATTTGAGCCAAGTAGCATGATCACTTCCTGTTTGGAACGTGACGGCTAGTGGGTTAGCTATGCCCATTTATATATACAGTACAGTATATCGTTTTAAATGAAGCTAGTCCCTACATTCTACTCAGAGCAGCATTTGCTTATCCGTTGTGACAGATCATTGATATAGAATGTGATTTAACAGTTGCCAGAACTACTTGTGCCTTATGAAGAATAAACGCACGGCAGTTACTCATTGGAATTCTCTCTGACCACGGTATAATTTAATAACTCTAACTCCTAACCCCTTAATCAAATTGTTACCAACAGACTGTATATATAAATGGACATAGCTAACTTGCTAGCTGTGTATTCCAAATAGCTCATGACTTCTGGCTCTATCGACTCCAATTCACTTTCTATTGAAAAACTGCGGCCGTATTAACCCGCTCTACATGATCCTGTGCTTTTATTTTGCTATTGTGTCCATAAATCAAGATATGAACATTAATAACAGATGAGTCAGGTACCTTCTTTCCCCAAGGTCATCCCCGCTAGCGTTAGCAACATGTTTGATGGACAGCGCTGCTAAGCACCCAGTCCATGCTAAACTTTCTACAATACGTAACTTCAGCTCCAAATTGGCCCCTATAAATGCTAGCATCTAGGGTATTTTTTTAGCAGTGCAGCACTACTCCAAACTGGTATCTTGATTTATTCATGCTAAGGTAAATAACAAGTGCCCACCAGTGGATATGGAATGCATGGGGGCGCCAGGACGCTATGTAGACCAGCGTGGGGGCTTACAAGGACTGTGGACAATAAGATAACAGCTATGTTCTGGTAATTTTGTAATTAACACTCACCTTGTTCGACGTTGCTTAAAATTTCTTAATGTGTAAGACCATGCTGACCAGAAGAAGACCCGCCTCTCACACACACACACACACACACACACACACACACATATACATTGGGAGACCCTATAAAAGCTGTCAACATGCACATCTTAGGGCTCTCTATCCTATCCTTCCCAGAGAGTCTGTTGCTTCATTGTTCACTTTACCTGTATGGAACTCATTAAACCCTTCTGACTTTATGTTTCAGTCTCTTTGTCCTTTTTGATACTTACACCAAAAACAAACATTCTTACAAGCCTCGCTGAGCTTCATTTGATTGGAGTCAAAAACTATGGGTGAGGTCACACTCACTTAGTCCACTTCTTTATACAGTCTGTGGTTGTTACTAAGCCTTAAACTATGAATAAAATATTTGTTCCTTATATTAAGTCCTTCTTCATGCTTCATTAAGTCTGACCAGTGATCTTTCTAACATTGTGAACTGACCGGTGACAGTGAACCGTGTGGACGTCTTGCAGTCTCCAGCCACAAAGGCAACCTCTCCAGAGTCTTGGGCCTGGCAGTCCCGGATAGTCAGGGTGTACTGGCACAGGACACAGGCGATGGAGATGCGAGTGTCCTCTTTGAGCTTGTCTCCGTTGCGGGTCCAGTAGGCGTCTGGACAGGGCTGCTCCAGCTCCACACAGAAGATGACCGTATCACTGACCGGCACCACTGTCCTACGGGGGAGCTTCTTAGTGATGTTTCCTAGAAGAGATAGAAAGGATTAGCAATGTTGTTGAGGCAGCAGTTTGTATGATGTTTTCTGTAAGGTAGAATTTGCCTTGCATAAAATATGAACAAACTGTATACTATACTATGTATAGAAATTGCTAAGGTATAAAGAGTCCGGCCCGTCGACAGAAATTTGGAGGTCCGGGGCAAGAAGCCTCTCATGGGCCCCCCTCTAATATAAAGAAATAGGGAGAGGGTCCAATTTTGGGTCTGTAAGATCCTGGGGCCCAGGACAATGGACAATTTGAAACTTCTTCTGTAGTTTACTTACATAAAGGAAAGCTTTTTGTCATATAATGTCTTTACATGTTTTATGTGTAAAAATGGTTAAACTTGCACATATTTAGAACATAACACTGAAAAACTGAATCGAGTTTAAATTTCCTTCCTAATTTTGTTGGGATTTTAGATACAAAAACAGTTATAGAGTGGATTTTGGATTTTTTGTCTTAAATTGTCTAATGTTTTGGTGTTAAAACATACATAACAAACAACAACATAATTTTGCATTTCATTCATTTGTTTTTAGCTGGTCCTGGAATGTTGCTGGAATGTTGTGACATTGTTGTGTAACACTGGTCCTCACCCAACACCGTGAGCTCAGCCACCGTGCGGCTGCCCTCCTGCGTCTCACAGATGTAGACACCGTCATCGTTGGTGGTCACGTTGTGAATGGTCAGACGCCTTAGGGTGCCGTCCTGCTCCATGCGGTACTTGGTGTTCTGCTCCAGCTTGGTCTCCTCCATGAACCAGCTGGTGTTGGTGATGCTCAGAGGGACCTCACACAACATGGTGGCTGAAGACTTCTCCTGGACCTCCACATCATGCAGCTTCCTCCTGAATGGAACCTTCGGCTCTGCAAAACACAGAAAGGCAGCATTTGTCCAGGGAATACTGGAGTGGTGTATTGTAAAAACATTTAAGTACGGCTGTGTCAAAAATCTTATTGTTAAGAAAGGATTTAAAGATCATTCATGATACTGACACCACTTTATTTAAGGAGCACCCAGACTATGGAACAGCGCCCTCTACCTGTCGGATCCTCTCTGTCTTAAACACATTTTAAGACAGGACTCAAACCCACCCCTTCTCCCTGGTATTTAACATTATATAAGCTATGCAGGTGTTTCATTGTTCTTTTCCTATGTGTTGTGTTTCTTCATATTTGTTTTGTGTTGACTTTTATGTGAAGTGCTTTGGTCAGCTCAAGTTTTTTTTTTTAAATGCTATAGAAATAAACTTGAACTATGTTCAGACAAAGATGAAACCCTTCTATCACTTTCATCATTTCTGTAGTGTGTGACCAGCTTCATGAACTCAAACAAAACAGAAACACTTCGGAGCTTCAGAGATTAGACTGAATTAAAATGACATATTTCAGCTTCTAGGACTGTCATAAATCATATTATATTATTATATTGTCGCTTGAATAACCACAATTATCGATTAACTGTATAAACTTCACATCCTTGCATACAAGAAAACGACTCTCAAGTCAACATATACAAAAGCACCCAGACAGAAGACATTTTTACCACTGATGACAATATTACACCAGAGATTATTACACAAATTCTGCTTGTATTAGTGTGTAGTGTGTGTAGTGCAGAGAAAGTGATTATGGGCATGATTCCGGCTCCATCTACTCCAATTCACTTTCTAATGAAAAACTGTGTCCCCTCTCTGTAACTGCTGCTGTCTGACTTGTTATTGTGTAAATCAAGATATACATTAATAACAGACAAATCAGATGCCTTCTTTCCCCGAGGGTGCTCTCGCTAGCGTTAGCAACAGTTTCACATCCCTGCTAAACCAACGGTGCGGACGGGAAGGGGCGTTACCTTCAACAGTCTCACTCCGGATTAAAGATGAGACGATATACGGTAATATTGATAATCGCAATAAAAAAAGGTCAGCAATTAATCGCACACGATTATAATCGCATTTATGGCACCAGACTGCCTAATGTTTCCGGTTTCCATTCAAAGTTTTAGATGTTAGTTCTAGTGTTTGCCCACAAGGGGGGCCCTCTATCATAGCAATGGCACTTGTTAACTTCTGTGCCTATTCTGAATCAGGGATGGCTCTTCATCACCACAGTAACTGTCATGGCTCGTGAACAGTGGATCTAGATCCCAGTGACGGCGCACATTTATATTGTCCACTCAAGAAGGTGAAGTCTGATGTGTGGAATTATTATGGATTTGAAAAACAAGACCAACAAGATGAGCCACTAATCTGCAGAGCCTGCCCAAAAAAGATCCTACATTGTTTGACAAATTTGAGCCAAAAATATCCATCTTAAGTAACATACCATGTGAAATAAACTATTGAATGTATTTTTTTTTTTTTTTTTTTTGCTATTGCTTTGCTATTGTTAGGTTAGTGCTAGCTGAACAACATTTTGCACAGCTGATTGCACAGTTTGCTAGCAGTCGTGCATAGTTTTACAACAATCGTGAACTAATCTGAATACCTATAACCTCTTAGGACCTGGCATCCACATATGTGGACAATGCATTTTTTTTCTCTACAAGGTCCATATATGAGGACATTATACTGCCTTGGTTTAATGATTATCGTTATAATATCGTTAATCCCAATTATTTCGGTCACAATAATCGTGAGTCTAAATTTTAATATCGTCCCAGCTCTACTCTGGATTGGCTTGTTGGTTGCCTCAATGAGCTTCATTTGACTAGAGCTGAACACTGTGGTTGACGTCCACTTCTTTATATAGTCTATGGCGTAGTGTCAGTGTATGTGTATGTGTATGTGTATGTGTGTATAGTGTGTGTCTGTGTGTGTATGTGCAGTGCTGTGAACTGCTGCTCTGTGCATTGGGGATGTTATTTCAGTGCTTTCCATGTTATATTTTTGGACGGCTGCCAGTTCTAGTACTACAGGGAGGTGTAGTACAAGTGCTCAAACCCAAACTCATTATCATTTTTGGACAGGAACAACATCAGCAGTTTTAATGAGTCATCGATGCTTCCAGAGTCAGGCTGTGATCACTACATCAGAATATCCACTTAGCAGCTGATCTGATCTCATTTCACATTAACATGTCTCAACATTTTACTCCCCCGAAGAAACAGGAAGCCTCTGTGTATCATAACTTCACTGTTGATGCTATGACATAAAAACACAGAATAATGGACTCTCCGTACAAAGTGCATGTTATCTGCCATTTCTTTGGATTGTAAAATATGGCGATTGGCAAATACAGGGCTGAAAGATTTGAGAAACATATCTAATATTGTCACTAATGATTAAAAATGACATTCTGTCTAAAGTTTTTTGTTTTAAATGGACAAAAACACTGAAAAAAATAATTGATTTACTATGGATTTCAGAACATGTTTGTACCATAGACTGTATATATAAATGGACATAGCTAACCTGCTAGCCGCCACGTTCCAAACAGGAACTGATCATGGGCGCACTTGCGGCTCCATCGACTCTGGCTCCAATTTACTTTACATTAAAAACTGTGTCACCTCTCTCTGTAACTGCTGCTGTCAGACTGCTGTCATTTTGCTCTTAAAATGTTTGTATTAACTCACTCTACTTGGTATTTTTATTTCACTATTGTGTCTGAAAATCAAGATATGAACATTAATAAGAGACAAATCTGGCAGCTTCTTTCCCTGATAGCGTTAGCAAAAGGTTTGATTGTCACCGTTACTAAATGCTAAACCAGCGCTGCGGGCAAGAAGGGGCGTTACCTTCAACAGCTTCGCTCCAGATTGGCTCTTTGTTTGCTCAGATACTGGCCCCTATTACTACTTGCCTTGATGAGCTTCATTTGAGCTGGGTGATGACATACTCACATAGTCCACTTCTTTATACAGTCTGTGGTTTGTACAGATCGAAAGCACAAGGTTAGCATTTTTTATGCAAAATAAGATACTAAAAAATTATGAACTGAAAAACTGTATCGATTCCGCTGTCTGGTCTTTATCCCATAAAGGCTCTCTGAGTAACCGTATCAAGCCTTGAGTCTAAAATGCTGTTGCTCTAAACTCGGCAAAGCTACAGTGTAAAAATGCAAGTTGAACACTACTTTTAAAAATATAAACAGGGATTTTTATTATTTAATTTATTTCAGAGTTAAAACAGACTTTTGAATCTAAACAAGATCTAGTTTAATACGGCGTTTTTGCCCAGGGGAAGTCACATTAGCGCCAGTGTCGAAGTGCCCTGTAAGTGAGTGGCCATCTTAGAGTCTGCGGAGTACTCATCACCAGCAGAAAATAACTCCCCCACCATACCCCCCTCTATACCCCCCACCCTCTATCCCCACCCTGCCCATCTACAACCAGAGCGCAGGCGACTCAGGCCAGCGCTGTTGTGATAAAAACACACATGGTTTAAAAGCTTCAACTTGAACCGGGCCCCTGATTATGAAGCATTACACTGGCATTACTCCATAATTACATTTACTTACAACAGCCATCCTTTGTTTACTGAGTTAGACCCTTTAGGAAACGCTGTAGAACCAGGCAGAGACTTTAAATAACATGTTTATAGAAGGGATAGAAATAATCGTGTTCATCATATCTATATGTAGCTGCGGGTGGAGCAGATATGGGTCAATGGGGGTGTGCTAAAAATGGGGTAGGCTCGAAAGACAGGACAGGTTACATGTGGGCTAGAAGCTTGGTGTCGCGATTATAATGGGGAAAATAACTGCATTTAACAATTACATTTGTCCCTCACTACATCGCGGATCACGTTTCGTGGCCTCGCTTTTTGCGGATTCTTTTAGTGGAATTTTGCATGCTTCTTTACTGTGTATGAACATGCATTGTGTTCTGCGTCCTGATTGGCTAAGGGACGGTAGACCATTGTCAATCAATCTCCTCCATGCTATGTCTCTTTTCCAGTACAGAATGCATACATAAATGCATACAGAAATGTTACAAAATGTTCGATCGCAGCGTGACTCTGAAGTGCTGTATGTTTGCAATTTTTCTCCCCGACAAATCCCACAATGTCGATGAAACGTTCTGCACCGACAAAGGCACCTACGAAGGTTTGAACTTTGAGTGTTTAAACAAGAGAGAAATGTGAGAAAATGTTAATGCCTGTCTGAGAAAAGTGTATAAAGTGTGTGGTGAGGGGTTTTTCAGCCTTAAAACATATATAATAATTGTAGAAAACAAAGCTGACTACTGCACGGATTTTGCCTATTGTGGGTTATTTTTAAAACCTAACCCCCACGATAAACAAGGGAACACTGTATATCATGATGATTATTAAAGTTCCAGTTTAACAATTTTCTGGTTAGGAATATTTATAATTTTCATATCAAGGTGCCATATTTAAACAGCTGTTATGGCAGTGTATTTTGAGAAAACAACAGTATGTCAGGCCATGATAAATGTAATACCGCTATGAACGATAATGTTGAAACTACTTAATGTCACTGATGAAGATTGAAATAATGCAAGTTAATCCTGGTAAACCACTTTAAAATAGTTCATGGTTTCATCAAAAGACATGAGCTGCAACTTATTCACCCCTCTACAGCTCAAATCTAATCATATTATGATAAAAAATACCCAAGATCTCCTCATTTTTGCAAAGTGATTATTGTGACAGGTCTAAGCAGCAGTGGTCCAGAAGAGACCAGGAGAAGTGGGTTTGTTCTGCACATTCTGGGGATGTGATGGCGATTATCTTTGTTGGCGATTATCACGATTAAAATGTTCTACTCTACTCTACATCACGATAAAAGATATTATTGTTAATCGTCTCATCCCTAATGTGGACAAGCTTTAATTCAATAAAAGCAACTTTAAAATGTTCCAAAAGCTTCAGGACAAACAGCAGAAATTGAAAGAACTTCAGAAGTGAAACCCATTTGGAAGTAAACGCCCTGTCACATTAACACAGTTTGAAGTTCAATATATCGTTGATGTAAATATAGACGATAAACAATAATATTGAAACTCATTTATGCCACTGACACAAGAGCAGATTTAAACCACAAAAACTATTATAAATCTACAATATTGTTAAAAAATAAGAGCAGCAAGAAATAACCAGCAGAATGAAACACTTTAGTCATTAGTTTGAGTCTATAATGAGTCAGACAAGTTATTAATTCAAACCTTTACAGTTTAAATCTGATCATATTGACAATACATAACCAAAAATATCCCAGTAGAGCAAAGTACACATGATGAATACTGATCCCGAAGCTGAAGCTATAGAGTTGAACACGTCACTTCTATGGTGAGTTATTGCTTCATTCAGCTGTTTAGAAGTTACCTTTTAATGATACTGCCGATTTAAAAATGTCTGTATTGGGATTATCTTGCTTTATTTTTAATTGTGTCAGTGACATAAAGTAGTTTCAATATTATCGTTGACCTCTATAGCGATTTATTGTGCTTCAAAATGTGTTCTCCTACCTCCATCTTGCAAAGTCAAGAGACTTTGGTCTTAACTCACTGTGGAAGATCAGAGTTTTATAAAAAAAAAAAAAAAAAAAAAAAACAGATTTGATTCAGTGATGTCAGTCCATAGTCCTGTTCTCAATCCGCGGTCTCAGTCTCATCCTTCGACCCTCACTTTTTCTCAAAGGGCCCATATTAACTTAAAGGGCCCATATGAGTCTATTTTCTGATCTGTTCTAATGTTACATCCTCATCACAAACAGAGCTGGAGTTGTGTTTTGTTTCATTCACACGTTTAACACACAAACCCTGCATATTTAGGTTGAGTTCTTCTCTTAAACTGAAAACACTCTGTTCTACCTTGTGGTGTCATCATGTGGTAATACAGGAAGTGCTCCACTTTGTTTTTAAAATCCATACACCTTCACTAGAATCATTTGGATCATTTCTGCCCTGGAGTTGCCAATCTACCACTGAACTAAAGGTAAAAGGAGCTGTTAACTTGAAAACTACCGCTTCATGACATCACAAGGTGGAACAGAGCATTTAGAATATGTTCACATCCCACATTATAATTTGTCTATGCTCTTTTATGCTCCTCCTTTCATCCTCCTACTTCTTGTGACTAAAATAGTAATGATGATAGTAGTGATTGTGATTTTCCTATGATCAAACAGCAAAAATCACTTTTTATAAAACTGAACTCTCAGTCTCTTTAGTCTGTGTTCTGGTACAGTGGTGGAAAGTAACAAAGTAAAAGTAGTAAAGTACTTAAGTACTTCAGTAGAATTTTTAGGTATCTATACTTAGGTATCTATACTTAGTACATTTTGCAGTGTATATGTTTTACTTTTACTTCAGTACATTTGAGAGTAATAGCTCTCAAATGACATTTTGAACTGGACTGAAAAGTACTTTTCATATGATTTGTTTTGACTGTTTTTTAGTTTTTTTTACATGTTTGAGAAATACTTTTGCTTTTTACTCTTACAGTACATTACTACTTTAATATTACCTTAATACTTTTTTCATGTGATACTTCTACTTTTACTTGGTTAAGGTTTTACCTCTATATCTGCACTTTTACTTAAGTAACAAAACTGAGTACAGTACTTCATTCACCACTGGTCTCTTTGCATCTGTCTATGACCTACGAGAATCCTTAGCCTCAACCCTGCAAATCACTCTCTCCCTTCACGACGTCATCTTTTCTTTCTTTCTTCTCAGGTGTGTCTCCTCCTGACTTTTAACCTTCTCAGGTGTGTCTCGTCCTGACCTTTAACCTTCTCAGATGCATTCTCGCCCTTACCTTTGACAGTGACTAGCACAGCGCTGTAGGTCTGGCCGGCCATGTTGGTGGCATTGCAGGTGTAGAGGCCGTTGTCTGTCTGTTTGCAGTAGAGGATCTTCAGGATGAAGTTCTCCGCCTGGTCTTCATAAATGACGTGTCTGCGTCCTTCACTGATGTTACTGCCGTCCTTCCTCCAGATGATGTGAGGCTTGGGGTGGCCAGTGACGAAGCAGCTGAGTTTGGCGTGTTTGCCTTCAGTGACGGTGCAGGTGCGGGTGAACACGCCCTTGGGTAGCTTGGCCAACATGGATGCCCTCAGCTGCAGCTCTAGACTGTCAGTGATGGAGGTGGAGGACTTCTCTTCGGTGCAGTACACAGCAATGTCCTTTTTCATTTCTTCTTTGCGTTTCTGAAGATGCGACAGGAGTGAGGTGGAGGACTTGTCCAGGGTGAGCTGCCGGGGGTCTTGGGAGTCGACCATGAGAGCTGCGGAGGCGTGGGCCCGTCCTGCCGTGTTCTGGGCTCTGCAGGTGTACGTGCCACTGTCTAAGTTACGCACGCTTTGGATCTTTAGCGTGCTGCCGTCGTTCTCGTTAATGATCTTGACGCGGCTGCTTTCACCCAGGTAACGGCCATCTTTTTCCCAGTCGAAGTTGGCCTCTGGATGAGCGACGACCCTGCAGTGGAAGAGGACATCGCCCCCCAAACACACTCGAGCAGACATGGGCTTCTCCAAGAATGCTGGAGCTCTCTGTGCCATCTCCGCAGGTAGAGCCACTTTGAGAGTGACCGCTGCGTATGCTTCTCCCACCGTGTTCTTCGCCCGGCACATGTACTGACCGCTGTCCTCCAGTGTGAGCTCGTAGATGGTCAGGCGGTACACATCTCCATCCTCCACAGTTTTGAAGCGACCTCCAGACTTGAGGCAGAGCTTGTCCTTCTCCCAGGTGACCAGGGGAGTGGGACTGCCCACTATGGTGCAGCTGAGCGTGGCGTCTTTCCCAGTGCACACGGAGAAAGCTTTGGGCCTGGTCAGAAACCGGGGAACACCACCAAACAGGTTTGGATCCATCTGTATTGTTCCTGTAATAAAAAAAAAACCCACACCATTAAAATGTGAAGGCAACAGTCACTGCAGCACATAAACATACAAACAGACAGGGCCACTGGGCCACTACGGTCAGCCTCAGGGAACCACACTCATTCACAAACTGTATATAAATGGACACAGCTAATGCGCTAGCTGTCACTTTTCAAATAGGAAGTGGTCATGGGCGCTAGCTAACTGCTAGCCTCAATGAGCTTCATTTGGAGCTGAACGCTGTGGACACATCACACTCAGTCTACTTCTTTATACTGTCTATGGCTCACAGTCTGTGGCTCACACTGAGCCATGGTCAGCTTCAGTGAAGGTCACTGGTGCAAAGGAAAGTAACCCAATAAAGTACACATTACAGAATTCCTTAATGTTCAACATTATAACATAACTCATGTTAAAAATACAATCATGTTTTGTTCTGAGCTGTAAACACAGTCGGACTGGGATATTGTGACCTCAGCCCTTGGGACCACGGATGGAAATGATCCTTTGGCTATAATCCAGTGTGTTTACATTCATGTTGAATGACTGTTCATTAACATGCACTGTCCCAATCAAATAAATAAATATCTAACTAAAAATAAGTATATTATATACATTATAACAACAGGGTTTCATTAAACAGAGATAAAACATCAGAGATATTAAGATATTAAGTAATCCAGTTCTTCATTTTTGGCAGATGTCTGAATGAAGAACTGGATTAAAATGTTACATTAGGAGGATGACCCATGTGTCTTTGAACACTATTTTTGTTTAGATTTGCTAAAGATGTAGTGTATATGTAGGTCAGCAGTGGCCTGCTGGATGGACGTGGGTCTCAGGAGGAAGAAGGGGCTGAACTGCCGCCTTTTTAAACATTTATTATGTTATGAAAATAGACATAAATCTTACAGTGGCAGTGTACAGCAGTGTGGGTGTCAGTGTGAGGCCTGCAGGCTCCTGCCTTGGGCTGGAGGCTTATGTGATCACTTTGATCACTTTAACATTAAAACAAAACAGAGCGGACATCATGGATGATTAGAAACATTAATTAGACCATATTAACTGTTTGAAGCATAACAAGGTCACGATATGTGCCTTTCACAGAGTGACATTTGACAGTTTTGTCACCTCTGTCTCTGGAACTGCAGCCCCAAAAATAACCTCAGCTGTCAGGGCCTCAGCTGTCAGGGCCCGTCTCCATGCATGGCCTTTTGTAGAAGCGACATCAGCTGAGATAAAGCACACTCTGTAAAATACGTGAATTTAAAACAAACTTTACTCTAAATTTAAGGCAAATGTGGATTATTGTAGGTAAATAATGAAGGATTAATTGAAAAGCAGCATCTTTAAGTTTAGTTTACCCCGGAGAAGTGTTAGTAAAGCTGATAAATAAATCTCTGCGCTAAAGACGTGCGTAAAAAGTGCCAAACTCTAGTTAAACTATAGACCTACCAAAAATAAACAGGAACAACTTTTTAAAAATACGCTAACATTTGTCCAGATATGTTATAAAAGTATATCTTATAAAAGGTATATGTTATAAATATGTTAAAAACTAAACTTGAACACTTCTAATGCTTCTAATGCTTCACCTTTGCGTCTTCTTGAGCCGCGCAGGTAAATCACGTGGTCTTATCTTGAATTAACGGTCACTATGTTTTTTCCGCTTCCGGATGTTACAATCCCACCAAAAATCTGTTGTTTGTGCTGAAAAATCCGTAAAATGGCGGTAAATCCAGGATGGTGGAACATCCCCCAGTCCCTGCAGTGGGCGGCTGACCAGACTTATTTTTTCTTTCTTCCCCGGAGCCTCTGATGCCAAGAGCTGACGTGCCCAGTTTGGCTCAGCCTCTTTTCCAAAATAGACTTGTCATTTAGTGCAGAGATAGGAGCCAGCGCAGAGGTGGCCACGGAGCAGACGGCCCGTCCTGTGCGTAACACGCGCTCAAACTCCGTCTCTGTGGAGGCTCTTAACTTCTACTCCTCCACACAGAGTTTTTCTTTTGGAGTGTCAGGGGCGCGTGCAGTTTGGGTTCATCTGAGCCCACCTGCCTCTAACTCATCTAAGTCTTTGCAATAGCCACAAATACGCACTTGTTTAAATAAACCAGACAATCTACACATTCCAAATCATAGACTTTTTACTCGTCTAAAAAACAACTTTTTTTTTTTTCTCCTACTTGCCATCTTCACCCATCCTGCCAAAGTATGAATGTGGTGAGTGACATGTAGTTGGTGGTAATTAGAGACGCCATTGGCTCAGATTGGCAGCTCCACGTCTGTTATCCTGTCCAAGGAAAATGTATATCAGATAAAATGTCCCTGACCTGTGGGGTGCTCCAGGGTTCAATCCTGGGACCCCTGCTGTTCAATCTCTACATGCTGCCGTTAGGCCAGTTAATACGCAGCAATAATGTGTCCTACCACAACTATGCAGATGACACTCAGATCTATGTCTCACTAGCAGCAGGTGAATATGGACCAGTGGATTCACTCTGCCACTGCATCCAACAGATCAGTGTGTGGATGCAAAACAACTTTCTTCTGCTAAACTCAGACAAGACTGAAGTCATCATCTTTGGCCCACAGAAACATAGAGAAAGTGTCAGCAGTCACCTCCAGTCTCTCTCTCTAAAACCTTCAAATCAGGCTAGAAATTTAGGGGTAATAATGGACTCAGACTTGAACTTTAACAGCCACATCAAATCAATAACATCTGCAGCTTTTTACCACCTAAAAAACATTGCAAAAATCAAAGGTATACTGTCAAAGCCAGACTTGGAGAGACTTATCCATGCATTTGTCTCCAGTAGGTTAGACTACTGTAACGGCCTGCTCACTGGCCTCTCCAAACGAGCCTTAACACAGCTGCAGTACATCCAGAACGCTGCTGCTCGGGTCCTGACTAGAACCAGGAAGTATGAGCACATAAGTCCTGTGCTCAGGTCTCTGCACTGGCTTCCTGTTTCTCAAAAAATAGACTTTAAAGCAGCTCTGCTTGTGTATAAGTCTCTCCATGGCCTAGGTCCAAAGTACATCTCTGACATGTTAGTGCCATATGAACCATCTCGCAATTTGAGGACTTCAGGGATCGGCCTCCTGCTGGTGCCCAGAGTCAGGACTAAACATGGGGAATCAGCGTTTAAGTTTTATGCAGCTAAAACTTGGAACAGTCTTCCTGAAGATGTGAGACAGGCCTCTACTTTGACAATGTTTAAATCCAGGCTCAAAACGGTTCTGTTCAGCTGTGCATACGACTGAAAGATTTTTATTCTGCACTCTTCTCTTTTAATGTTAATTTTATGATGATTATTTGTGATTATTTATGTTTTGATTTGTGTGATTTTCATGTCTTTCTTATTCTGTAAAGCACTTTGAATTACCTTGTGTACGAATTGTGCTATACAAATAAACTTGCCTTGCCTTGCCTTGCCAAGGGCAGCTCTACGGGCCGTTTACCACCGTCAGGTTTGAGTGAATCGTGTTAATTTGACAGGTATTACATAAGACTAGTGTACTACCATTGTAGAGAAACAGAGTATATGCAGTACTCAAGAGAAATATGTTCATAATGTTACACTGCATTAGTGTGTCGTGTGTGTACACTGCATTAGTGTGTCGTGTGTAGTGTGTGTACATCGGCCTGACACTCCATTAGTGTGTAGTGTGTACACTGCATTAGTGTGTTGTGTGTGTAGTGTGTGTACATCGGCCTGACACTCCATCAGTGTGTAGTGTGTGTACACTGCATTAGTGTGTTGTGTGTGTAGTGTGTGTACATCGGCCTGACACTTCATCAGTGTGTAGTGTGTGTACACTGCATTAGTGTGTCGTGTGTGTACACTGCATTAGTGTGTCGTGTGTGTACACTGCATTAGTGTGTCATGTGTGTACATTCATCCTCACACTGGGTGTGCGGAGCTGGCTGAATCAGCTGTTCCGCTCTGTGATTACAACATGACTTCACATTATGAACACGCCTCATCTTTTATATGTTTAGTTATAGCTTCCTTGACACATAAACCTGTAGTTGTTCCATAATGTACAGAGTGCTACATGTACCTAACAGTCCAGTCTCACAGCAGTACCTCTGGCCTCAGCCTGGTCCAGGAGAGGTCAGTGTCGTGGGCTTTTCCCCAGAGCCTGTGAGTGACAGGAGCAGGTCGTCTGGCCCTGATTTAAACTGCAGAAACTCTAGCACACGGTAATCCTCTGGAAGCACAGCTCCACTCTGCCCCTGGCTCCTGCTTGGCCCTTTCCATCACTGAGAATCAGAGGTGTACAGTGACACACGGGACATTTCAAAGCACACTGATCGCTCATCGAGTGGTCAAACATTTAGAGACACATTTAAAAACACTGATAATCACTTCAACATATTTACATGTGCTGCTGTTTGTAAGTGTTCATTGGCTACAACTTCCTGTAATATATATATTTTGAATGGGAAAAAGTTCTCAAAATTTACATATATTTTAATTGTTAATCATCATGGTAACTGTTCACATGTCTCATTATTCTGAAACTCAGGGATCGTTAGCAGCATCTTCATGTTACCATGAATGTTTTTAGTAAATAGTCACATTTTTACACAGTTCTTTTCCACCTTCAAGGCTCAAAGAGCTTTGCATCAAGGAACCACACACACATTTGCTCACACATTCACACAACAGTGTACACAGACACCGGGACGAGAGGGGTTAAGTGTATAGCCCAAAGACACAACAACAGTATTTATCTGTGGGAGCTGGAATTGCACCAATCAGGTCAGTGGATCTGACCACTCTACCAGTGATGTTCATGTGGAGAGTGGCATTCGAACCGCCAACCTTCAAATGGTAAATACACTTTTAATTTAAAGGTCCTTATTACGCACATTTTGATCTGTTCTAATGTTGTTTCCTGTCATGTTTAACACACAAACCCTGCATATTTAGGCTGAGTTCTTCTATCAAACAGAAAACACTCTGTTCCACCTTGTGATGTCATCATGTGGTAACACAGGAAGTGCTTCACTGTGTTTTAAACTCCACACACCTTCACTAGAATCATTTGGATCATTTCAGCCCTGGAATTGCCAATCTCTACTGAAGTAAAGGTAAAAGGAGCTGTTCACTTGAAAACTACCACTTCATGACATCACAAGGTGGAATAGAGCATTTTGAGGTTTTAAGCTCTAGACAGACTAATAATAAAGTGTTACTCAAACATATGTGAATGAAGCAAAACAACTCCAGGTCTGTTTTTGTGGAGGTAACAGCATTAGAACACGACTAAAAGCTCACAAGCATCTATTTTGAGTAATATAGGACATTTAAAGGTACACTTTGGAATCCGCCACTTGCTCGTCTCCATGGAGACAACGTTACACAGTATGGCATTTAACATTTATATTTTGCATTTATTCAATTATAGTTTTTTGTTTGTTTTTTGTCACTTCTTGTCTCAGTGGAAAGACAAGTTTGCCGCAATGTGGAACTTCAGCAGAAAAGAGCAACAGCAGGTTCACTCTTTAAACTCAGTTAGGTTCTTTTTATTTTGTGTCATAATTTTTAAACAAGGAAAATGTTTTCCTACAATGGGACGTTTAAGTGTATTTACAGTCATTTCATTTATTTTTAGCAAAATAAAGAGTAATATTTTCTTTAACAAAACTACAATACAGCTGTATGATACGGGCTGTGTCTTGTTACATGTTTTAGTTTATATCATATCTGTATAGACCAAGGATTTAGAAACATATTGGAGTAATTTGTCTTATTGCAAAGAGCGCCCCTGGTGACTTCAACATATATGTTTTTATTAATACAAAGTGGCGTTACTAACAGTCCATTATGTTCCATTAGAGTCTCTTTACACGTCTGAACACATAAGAAGGGGCTTAACATACCCTCGCTGTACTCTTTCCTTTTTCCTCGTCCCTGTGCTACTGTGCCATAAACAGAGACGGAACATGTCTAAAGTATAAACAAGAGGCACTGTGACCTTTAGAACAACTCCACCATTGTAATTTAAAACTAAACTCATTTTCACACCACAGGAGCTAAATGTCGCTCATTTTGGATGTGTTGCCGAGAGTCACCAGTACAGGGCAGGAGAGGACCATAATCACCACAAACATTACAGATTCCAGTAGTTTTTTTTATTTTATTTTGAACTCAAGTAAACATCACATGGTTTCAGCCACTCTTAAAATGATTAAACACACTCCAAAGACAAAAGTTTGGCTCTATACTCACACACAGGTAACACGCGTCATAAAGCTGTGCCCAAAACTACACATTTTGGCATCTCTGTTTTCTAGTGTTTTTATATGGAGTCTACTGACAAACAAACACACACACACACACACACACACAGTAACCAAAAAAACAAAACCAAAATTCAGTTTGTAAATGTAGCACCTTGTCCAGTCACAATGATGTTCTGACCGGTGTAAAGTCGATATAACACACAAAAATCCATGTGGAGTTACTGCAGGGAAATGGCTTCTGAAAGTGAGTGTTATCCTTAAAACAAAGGCACTGCTTAAATAAAACATCACACTGGGGTGAACTCCATCAGAGTCTACACAGTCAACTCACCATATCTGTAGTATGTGACTGCAACGAGAACCAACATTTTGACATAATATTCAAGTGAAGCTGTGTGTGTGTTGGTCTGTTCTGCTCAGAGCCTTTAGAATACTACATCATCACAATGTTCAGAATGACAGAACGAGGACGACTGGAGGCAAAAAGAACATAAAACATTTTCACTGACATCAGATCAGAATGGAAATAGTTCAGAATGACCAAAAGGAAGCAGCCATCTTGAATTTCCAAGCTGCAAATATCAGTCACTTTGTTTTTCTATCACAAAGGAGGAAAAGATCCCACAAAATACACATACATATACATTATTTAATAGATTAAATAATCCTAAAACACTAAAGTGATGTCAACATTGTTGGTGGTTTGCTATGTCCATTTATATATACAGTCTATGATTCCACTTCACTTTTGCCTCCAGTTGCCTCCATTTCAGAAATAAAAATATATTTGTTGCCAACCTTTTAAACGCTCTGTGCACAACAGCAGAATACAAGTCAAACATTTAATGAAATGAATGAAAACCACATGTCCCTTTGTGTAAAATAATATTGTTTTGAATGATTTGTTAGTATGTTTGTTAGATTTTCTTCAGTACTGCTTGAAATATTAACCAATATGAACCATTCCAACTCCAGTCACAAGGGGGCAGTACATGAATAACAATGTCTGTTCATTTGGAGCATACATTTTAACATTCAACATTCAAACATTTCTTTGTAATTAACAGGGACTCTTGGTAAAACTGTTGCATTATGGGTATATTAAAAATGGCTTAAAGAGCTAATATGCAGATATAATGTACTTTCTTTTCTATTGCTAACCAAATATGAGGATTTAAAATTGAAAACACATTTTAAGTGTGTAACAAAAGTGGCGTAATCATAAACTTTATTTCGATTCACATAATTTAAATACTTTGCCAATAAATAGTCTCCTTGTCTAATTAAATAACTAGGGAATATATAATAAATAAAATGAATGTGTTTTGCATGAGGTAATGTTAGTGAATACTGAGAGATACTGTAGTCATAAACAACTTCATGTTTGAAACTAAAGCGGCTAAAGTTAACACAAAAACACGTGGGGACGATGCTAAAGTTAACACAAAAACACATGTGGGGACGACAGTATTAATGGGGTTTGTAAAAGCACTCACACCCTGTTTTTAAAAATGATTCATTGTCTTTCGTGTTTTTTACAGGGAGCTCTGATACACGGCTCTGGAAAAGCAGTTATCCATAAAAATGTACAAGTGTAAAAATGTGGCCAATGACATCTCTGTCTGGACACTACAAAAAAAGTAGCTTTTTTATTTACACATAATGAAATGAATTAGAGGTACAGACTTTTTTTTTTCCATTACCAATGAGGTATCAAAGGAGTCTAATGAACTGGCGATAAGGCAAGAAGCTAGCCATCTTTTTTTTTTTTTTTTTTATTAAAGGCACACTATGGAACTTTTCTCTGATGACGTTACACCACTACTTGTATCTATAGAGATGTTGTTGCTGTGCCTGTAATATTCCACAGGATTGCATTAAACTCATCCATCTCCATGGAAACAAGCAGGTCACACCACAAAGCCAAAGCTGCATATTTTTCAAGGTATTACTGAAAAATTAAAAACACCTGTGATCATAGACTATATTAAGAAGTGGATTAGCATTCGGCTCCAGTCAAATGAAGCTCATCGCGGCTAGCAGTTATAGTGGATAATTTGGAGCAGAGTTCCGTATTTGGAATTCCGACCACAAGTATCATAGCAGTGAAATACTCAATCTGGAGCGAGACTGTTGAAGGTAACGTCCCTTCCCATCCGCATGGCTGGTTTAGCAGGGAGTGGGCACTTAGAAATGCTGTCAATCAAACCTGTTGCTAACACTAGCAGGAGCGAACTCAGGGAAAGAAGGCACCTGATTTGTCTGTTATTAATGTTCATATGTTGATTTACAGACACAATAGTGAAATAAAAACCACAGGATTATGTAGAGCAGGTTAATACGAACATTTTAAGACCACAATGATGAGTCTGACAGCAACAGGGACACAGTTTTTCTGAAGTGCACCCATGATCACGTCCTCTTTGGAACGTGGCAGCTAGAAGATTAGCTATGTACATTTATATATACTGTCTATGCTTGTAATAGAATACATGCTATATATATTTTAATGCCATATTGTGGAACATTCTAGGCAAAGCAACAACATCACCATGGAGACAAGCAGGTAGCAGATCCCCCCTTCCCACAAAAAGCCCCATAGTGCACCTTTAAAAATATCTTGCATTAGTTGGTGTCCTAATATTCAGGTATGGAGCACTTTTGTTGTTTTTTTGTTAGTTCCTCAAATACTGTGTAATACAAATATAATGTGATTGCAGCAGCAGCAGTAGCATCAAAGCTTGTTTAATCGAGTACGATACTGACCCGATACTGATCCATGCATGTGGCTTTTTATCTGTACTTTTCAATAGAATGATATAAAAGATGTAAGTAAGACGCGCTAGTGTATTTACAAATGTAGGGGGCTGTACTTGTAAAAAATAGTTTTTCCAAGATGGCGGGTCAGATGAAAGAAACTACACACGCATTGATAAAATATAATTGCAATTATTACTTTAAAACTTTCAACAAGACTCGCCGTTCTGTCTCACATGTGACTTGATTAATAATAATAATAATATTGATAATAATAATATGGCATACGTTTGTGATGGAGGGAATGGAAGACAAAATGTTTTCCCTGATGCCACAGTCTGCCATCACTGGGGCAGGGCAGGTGCAGAGAGACAGTGGTTATCGCATTATGTAACTGGCCCGCCCTGATGCAAGCTTTCGATGGATGTCCAAAAACAGGTCCATGCTAAAACCCAAATCAAGATCTTCTAAGGCCACGATGTTCACTGAAGAAAGTACAATGTAAACACTGCAAAATAAAGAAAAAACACAGAATGTCAGATCATATTTAAAATGTACTGCAGCCCTTTGTAAACATCAGACGGACTTCAGCCTGTTACACTGTAATACCATACTGTGGAACATTCCAGGTAAAGAAACAACATCTCCATGGAGACGAGCAGGTAGTGGACTCCTCAGAGTTGGCATACCTTATGACGTAAGGCATCAGCAGATCCCCCCAGTGTCCTCTTTAGGAGTCGACCCACTGTTAATCTCTTGATCATCTTCGTTTTCCTCCTCATCTTCTTCTCTCCAGCCGCCGAGGTGCACGGGAGCGGGCATAGAGAGACTGGTGCTGAGGCCACCTGGGTGAGAATGTACGGTCAGATGGGGATATTATGGGATGGTTTGGTCTTGTATGAAGGGACATATGACTTTTTTGAATACTTTTGGTACAATCCCGTGTCTGATCTATGTTATAATGTTGTTTCCTCATCACAAACCTGGAGTTGTTTTGTTTCATTCACACATATTTAACACACAAACCCCGCATATTTAGGCCGAGTTCAGAAAACACTCTGTTCCACCTTGTGATGTCACTATGTGCTAATACAGAAAGTGCTCCATACATCTTCACTTGAATCATTTGGCTAATTTCAGCCCTGGAATTACCAATCTCTACAGAACAAAAGGGAACTGTTGAAAACTACCCCTTGGGGGGGGGGGGGGGCTTTATAGTTCAGCTAATCCACCCACAGTTCTGACCCTGGGGGCTGTGGCAAACCAACAAACTCATTTGACCACAACCAAGACACCACTGTATAGAAGGAAACCACCATTAAACAATACAGTGCATTTTGATAGAGAGAACTGAACAGATGAACTTAAATACCAGACAGATGGTGAAGGTCTCTCATTGGCACTGGGTTCTGCCAATGCCCCGATACTCTCTGAGAATGAAAGGTCTGCTGGTGGAGCTGGAGGGCAAATCACAAACGTTTAAACCATTTGAAGAACACTTATTGTTCAAACTTCACCATAAGTTTTTAGCTGATCTCACCTCATGCATGTAAATGGCGTGGAGACTCATCTCCGCGGAGGCAAACTCCGAATGCAGTGCGTTGCTTCTCGTGCGGTAATCGCTCGTCGTCAAACTGAAAAAATATATATATATTTATGTAGGATCAGTATGACATAAATATGATTAAAATGAGAGAATAGAATAGTTGTTATCGGTTACAAGAGTAAAAAAGAAAAAAATGTGTGAGACAATCTGTGTAAAGAAGTGGATTAAGTGAGTGTGACATCACCCACAGTGTTCGGCTCCAGTCAAATGAAGCTCATTGAGGCTAGCAGTTATAGGGACAATTTGGAGTCCGACCCGACCGAAATGACGAGTCTGACAGCGGCAGTTACAGAGAGAGGGGCCACAGTTTTTCAATCGAAAATTAATTGGAGCCATGATCACTTCCTGTTTGGAACATGGCGGCTAGCAGGTTAGCTATGTCCATTTATATATACAGTCAATGGAAAAAGCACAAAACAAAAAAAGGTTGGGAACCACTGAGCTAACTTACCAACATGAAATGTTAGGATAGTGAAATCTGATGTTGGTAAGCTATTCAAGTTCTAAACTTTCCATTTATCTTGATTAACTGTTTACCTAAAATGTAAACTTAAAAAAGCATTACAGAACACTGATCGTACTAGAACTAAACCAGGACTAAACCCTAAAACAGGGTAAAAAACAGGACTAAATATTGAAACTAAATCAGATTAATAAATAACTCAAGTATATACAACATTTAGGGTGTTGTATATTTATTTAGTCCTGATGATGCAATATAGGCTTCAAACCAGTGGTGGGTTATGAGTCACTTTTACCTACATAAATGATCTTCTACAAAGACACTAGCAGACGAGTGTTTTGCACACCTGTCGTTGTTGGTGTGTGCGCTGTGATACAAGGTGCTCTCCGGGTGGATGGAGGTGGGCAGAAGGCCATGGGGGCGGCCTCTGCTGGTGTGTCCATGCAGCTGCGAGGTGGACAGAGAAGCCAGGACGCTAGCAGCGGCAGAGGCAGCGGTGCTCGGGGGGATGAACCGGTTCTCGCGGCCCTGAAGCCCAGATGCCGTCAACATGGGGTGAGCCAAGACACTGGCCAAAAGGTTATCAGGCTGAAACAGAACGAAACTTGAACTTCAACCAAAACATTTACAAGCACATTCAGAGCTTTTTAAATACGGTTTTGTGACCATAAAAATATATAGAGAGAATTTTTTGTCAATATTGTTCCTTACTATGAAACTCAGACTGTTCTGTGTCTGTCAGCAAAAAGGTACTGAAGTAGGGTTGACAGAGCAGATTAACAGTTGACTGGACTTAGAATTTACAAAGTGTTTTATTATTTCCGTTGCTCAAACTTTGGCTTTCACATGACCTCCATCAAACCCAAACTATCAGACTTCTCCAGGCGCTGTCTCTATTGTCGTTACAACGGGAGTTACAAAAGTTCGGCAATTCAGAATGTGGTTTTTTTATACAAATTTTAAGGCTTTTTTATGAACTACTGAATCCAAACAGTGCTTTCCAAACATGTTCTCTTACCCCTGTGACTCCGGACTCGTTAGACTGCAGGGAGGTGCAGAGCGGTGCCTCGGACAGAAGCTGCTGTGTGCTGGGCCCGCTCAGAGCGTCGTGGTGGACTTTCTCCTTCAGGTGGCTGATGAACACAGAGCTCTCTTGTGGGGGCTGCCAGCGTGGGTTCTTTATGGTGAAATGCATCAGGGAAAGCTCAGTTTTGCCATTCTCCGCCTGTTGGTAAATGGAGGCCTCCGTCTGACCCTCGGACATCCACTGTGATCCAAACAATCCACAAGTTAGGAGTGTTGCCATAGCAATTAACAATTCAAAACAAAATATTAAATCTATGGAATGGTCAGCTCTCAAAATGGCACATAACAGGAAGCATTATCACCTGCACAGCACGTCATCATCAGGCCAATCCATACCCCACTGTCCTCCTCCAGCCTCCACCACTGCTCCCATCACCTTTGACCTCTGAATTCCTCACTCCCACAGTCAAACCAAAGACCTTGACCATGGAGGACTGAGTCCTCCTCTGTGGAACTCCCTCATTCCACATCAGACACCCAAACTCACGTAACACTTTCAAAAAACAGCTTAAATCTCAGCTTCCCATCACAACCTATAACCTGACACACGGCTACTCCATCACAGCATCGCTGCTCCGTCACCACACACGGCTGCCCCGTCATGACATGACTGCTCCGTCACCACACAGGACAGCTCCATCACCACACGACAGCTCCATCACCACACACAACTGCTTCATCACCACACATGACTGCTCCGTCACTACTTGTTTTTGTTTGTCATGTGCTTGGCTTGTGTTAAACTATTGTGAGGTGTCTTTGAGTTACTGTGAAAAACGCTATATTAAACCCATGTATATTGTTGTTGTAGCTGCTGTTGTACAGCTAAAATAGGCTTCGCTAAGTTTCTTTTGGTTTGTTTTGGTTCATTTGGACGCTCGACCTTTGGCTTTCACGCAAACCTCATGAACTCAAAAACATAACGAACATCACAAGCCATGCAAGGATAGATTTCAGAGGCAAAAAATAAAAGTAATAAAATGAAGTAATTTCAACTCAATCAATGCCCAAAAAGTAAAGTGTTGTTTTATCTGTGTGTTCATGGTTCTGTCATTTTGGTTTATAATTCAGAAAGTTTGATTACATCTAAATTACATCAATACTCGAGCTACGGTCATCTACAATGTCAATGAGAGAGATTATTCAGTTAATCATGTCAATAACTGTGAGTGACCCTGTTTCACTAATGAGAATAATCTTAACAATAAAATATGATATTCTGAACAGTGTGGTCATGTCAATAAAATATGATATTCTGAACAGTGTGGTCATGTTCTACATTCATAGAGTGTTTAACTTCAGGGGCATTCATGGTTAATGGAGAGAATACCATAGGGCAGCCATAGAGAATCTGCATTATTTATACATGTTAAAACAATTATTAGGGTTATTTAAAATTATATGACCCACAGGAGTCAAAAGGACAGAAGGACATCAGGGAGTCATAATGTTCACTTTTACACAATGAAACGCTAAACTACGAACTAAAAATAAAAGTTTAAAAATACACATAAAGTTTAGAGGAATTGCATTTCATCAAATCAAAACAGCACACTATAAATCAGACTTTACCGTCGGGTTTCCATGGCGACGGATGTCCATCTGTGCAAAGGAGCAGATGTCCCCAACCCCCACCACCTCCACAGTGAAGTTCCTGAAGAAGTCGATGATCTCCAGAGACTTGTTCCTCAGGTGGAAGATGAGGATGAAGGGTGTGACGATGGGGCTGAGCAGCTCTTCCAGGATGAACACCTGAGATGAACAGTGCCCTTTGTGTGAATGTTGCCATGATGGAAGCGTTTTATCAGATTGGAATTCTGAAAACATCTAATGGATTGGTTTATTGGACTGTTCATTTTGCAGCCAGAGACTGTATATATAAATGGACATACACACGGACAAAATTGTTGGTACTAGTCGGTTTATGAAAGAAAAACTTGAATCTGACAAAAGTAATAATAAATAAAACTTAATATTTTGTTGCACAACCTTTTGAGCCAATCACTGCAATCAAACGATTCCTGTAACTGTGAATGACACTTCTGCACCTCTCAGCAGGTATTTTGGCCCACTCCTCATGAGCAAACTGCTCCAGTTGTCTCATGTTTGAAGGGTGCCTTTTCCAGACAGCATGTTTCAGCTCCTTTCATAGATGCTCAATAGGATTTAAGTCAGGGCTCATAGAATAGTCCAGTGTTTTCCTCTTAGCCATTCTTGGGCGTTTTTAGCTGTGTGTTTTTGGTCATTGTCCTGTTGCATTGTCCTGTTCTTCCATGACCTGCGACTGACACCAAGCTTTCTGACACTGGCCAGCACATTCTCTCTAGAATCCCTTGATAGTCTTGAGATTTCATTGTACCCTGCACAGATTCAAGACACCCTGTGCCAGATGCAGCAAAGCAGACCCAGAACATAACAGAGCCTCCTCCATGTTTCACAGTAGGGACAGCGTTCTTTTCTTGATATGCTTCATTTTTCTGTCTGTGAACATAGAGCTGATGTGCCTTGGCAAAATGTTCCATTTTTGTCTCATCTGTCCATAAGACATTCTCCCAGAAGCTTTGTGGCTTGTCACCATGTAGTTTGGCAAATTCCAATCTGGCTTTTTTATGATTTGTTTTCAACAATGGTGTCCTCCTTTATCGTCTCCCATCAAGTCTACTTTAGCTCAAACAATGACAGATGGTGGAATCTGACACTGATGTTCCTTAAGCTTTAAGTTCACCTTTAATCTCTTTAGAAGGGCTCTTTTGTTACCATTCCTATTATCCGTCTGTTTGATTTGTCATCAATTTTCCTCCTGTGGCTACATCCACGGAGGTTTTGAACTTTGAATTTCTGAATAATATGTGCAATTGTAGTCACAGAAACATCAAGCTGCTTGGAGATGGTCTTATAGACAAGCATGTTAAAGGTAAAGGCTATAATTTTCTTTCTAATCTCCTGAGACAACTCTTTCCTTTGCTTCCTCTGGTCCATGTTGAGTGTGGTACACACCATGTCGCCAAACGGCACAGTGATGACCTGTAGCCCTATATATAGGCCCACTGACTGATTACAAGACCTGTGATGACCTGTGATGCTAATTAATGGACACTCCTTGGATTAACATGTCCCTTTGGTCACATTATTTTCAGTCTTTTCTAGGGGTACCATAAGTGTCCAGGCCCGTTTCATGAGTTTATTTTTTAAGAATTTCTGTTGAAGCATTGTTGAAAAGCAATGTCTGAATTATTTCTGTGATCATTGTGAGTTTTTCTTTCATTAACCGAAGGGTACCAACAATTTTGTCAAATTCGCTGCCTGCTAAATCAGTGGTGCGGGCAGGAAGGGGCGTTACAGCCACACTCTGGTTGCTATGATACTTGCGGTTTGAATTCTTAATATGAAACTTGGCTCCAAATTGGCCTCTATAACTGCTAGCCTCAATGGGCTTTATTTGGAGCTGAATGCTGTGGGTGACGTCACACTCAATTAGTCCACTTCTTTATGCAGTATGTGTTTGCAGTGGAAAGACAGATTATAGCTAACATGATATAAGCACACCACTCCCATTAAAGACTCAGATTCTGTGGTAAACAGTGTAATGAAAAGGAAAGACTGTTTTGCCCAAACCCTCCAGTGTTTCTGCCCTTTTCAGCCTGGTGCCATGTCTCAGGTGTGTGTGTGTTTTTTTTGTTTTTTTTTAACCAGGTCTCAGGTGTAATTCCCTTTGCCAATCAGTGGTGAGCTTACCGCTTTATATTGGAACAGCTGTGCCACCTCGTCCCGGGTCTCGCTCTTGTTAGCGTTGCCTCTCCAGTGGTCGGGCATGTAGTGAATGTGTGCCAGCACACACTGCAGCAGCTGCTCAGGGCACCACACCATATGCTCATCGGGGATGAAGGACCTGGCACCAGACAGGGACAAAATGGAGACGATGTTGAACACTTCCAACAGCGACATAGGCGGCACAGAGGGGCACCTTTGAGGGCTGGAAATTTGAATATTTTCCATTTCCTTGCCATCAAAGCCTCATAAGAAAATGTGTTGGAATGAAAAAGTAAAATTTGAGATGTTTTCTTCTAATTTCACTCATTTGCTTCATTTAAAGTCTTGTGTTCTTGTGTTTTTCTACTTTTCAGGTAGTAAACACAAAAGCCAGTGCTACCTTTACATGCAGTGGTAAAAGACCACTGAAAATTCCAATTTGTCAGCCAACCACACATTAATGTATCTCGGCCTATGTTCTGATAATAACAAACATAGCACATTAAAGGGCCCATATCACACTATTCTCTGATCTGTGTTCTAATGTTGTTTCTACATCACAAACAGACCTGGAGTTGTATTTTGTTTCATTCACACGTTTAACACACAAACCCTGCATATTACCCTCATAGGCTGAGTTCTTCTCTCAAACTGAAAACACTCTGTTCCACCTTGTGATGTTATGTGGTAAAACAGGAAGTGCCCCACTGTGTTTTTAATCTCCATACACCAGGGGTGTCCAAACTTTTCTCATTAAGGGCCACATATAAAAACACAGACAAAGCTAAGGGCCGATTGAAGACCACAGATTGGTCACCAATACATCAAATCTGCGTTATTATTACAAGTTGGACTGAACCAATAGATCTTTATTCATGCTTATATCCTCAATGGGACACATTAATATGTGATATGGGTTTGTTAGATTTAGAGTAGATTTTCAGAAATGTACAATAAAAAGTAGTGTTTAAAGTAATATGGGCCAATTTACCTGGAAGTTTGAGAGCAACAAAAATCAGTCTGAGGGCCACATTTGGCCCCCGGGCCACAGTTTGGGCACGCCTGCCATACACCTTCACTAGAATTCTTTGGAGGATTTCAGACCTGGAATTCCCAGTCTCGACTTAACAAAAGATAAACTGTAGATGTTAACTTGAAAACTACAGCCTCATGACATCACAAGGTGGAACAGAGCATTTTGAGCTTTGGAGATGTAGACAGACTAACAATAAAGTGCTATATGTTTGGGGAGATAACAGCATTAGAACATGACTTAAAGCTCACAAGAGTCCATTTTGCATAATAGAGGACCTTTCAACGTAAGGACACTTTATTTTAATAGAAAAATAAAGTAGCCATCTCAGGGGTGATGTAAAAACTTGGACAGTGGGCCGGACCCACTCTCTCCCATTCTTACCTAGTTACTGTGATAACCACACCCAGCACAGTGATCGCGGTCAGAATGTGTTGCACGGTCAGCACATCCTCATCATACACCGTGAGCGCGATAAGCACGGCCAGCACCGAGCCAGAGAAGAAGGCTACGTTTTTGGCCAGGACGGTGAGCAGGGGCGATGTGAAGGAGTTCATGTACTTGGACGTGGCTTTATACCCGCGGCCCAGCCTCCCGTGCAGCTCGTGATCCAGTTCATTAAAATGTCTAAGGTACAATCGGCCGTAGAGCGACCAGCGTCTTGCCCCGAGACTCCCCGGTTCTCTCCTGATGATTTCTGTGTAGCTAAAAAACGCATAGAGAACCTGCCAGACCAGAATAAACGGGCAGAGGAGGAGATTGGCTAACCCGATCAGAAGTATGACACGACTCAGCTGCTGCGCCAGTTCGAGCCTGTTCCCACTGCGTTTGTATTTGGGATGGAGGTTCCACTTGTTTTGGAAAAGTGAGCCCGGCCCCCAGAAAAGGATGAGTTCAAAGTTGTACTTGAGGCCCTGGGTGAGAAACACAACGTTGCCCAGCAGGGGGAGCTGTAACTGCACAGGCAGCAGGGATTTGTTGATCATAGCCACCATGTAGTTCTTAAAGCGGAGGATGCGGTGGTAGATGTCCAGCTCAGTCAGCTCCTTCTTGTGGATGCACATCTGGTGTTCGCGCTGCAGGCTGATGAGGCGGTCCTGAACCTCCTGCCAGGTGAAGTTGCATAGTTCATCCTGAGGCAGAACGGAGAAGAGGCCAAAAACACTTTAGAACGCACCCATTGTACGATGACACAAGCTAACTTGGAAAAGTATGCAAAGATTTATGCAACGTTTGCCAGTTTCAAGAAACAGTTCAAGTCTGACGAGATCTCCTCAGTGCTCACTCAAATGTAGACTGAAGACATTATACATAGAGTTAGCAAAATGTCAATACACTTAAACAATAATGTCAAAACATTAATTACTATTATCCAATTATCATTCTACATGTGAAGCTGGAACAGTATTATGTGGGGTCAATATTTTTTGTGTTACTTTTTCTTTGCACTACTGAGTGAAGTAAAAAAAAAGTTACTACACATTTTTTAAAATATATTTTATATTCAATTTGTCAAAGTTTCCTCCCTTTGCTTTGTCGAAAAAAATATGTAGTTGATTTACTTTTGTCTTTACTATAAAATGCCATATATCTTACTTTATATATTTGATGTCTTCTTTGTGTGTACAAAATGTATAAAGTAAAAATAAAGAAAAAAAAACACATTGAATAAGAGGGTGTGTCTTGTCTTTGATGTACATTTGGATGGTATATTTTGATTCAGTTGCAAGATATTGTGTATACGTTGATCCCTCCTCAGACATATGTTTGGGGCTCATGGTTGTAATATCAAAGATCAAATATTTGACCAAAACACTACTGCCTGAAAGGTTAAGAATAGCTCTGATTGTTTATGTCTCACCATTCTGATCTTCAGGGCCTTGATATAGAACTGCCTTATCTCCCAGTAGCTCAGGATGTTACAAAACACTTTGATGAGTCGATAAATCCAGAAAATGGCCGCCATGATGAGGAGAAATATTATCCAGCTGTTTTCTTGAATCCTGGACACAAACACAAGATGGTGGTTTGTGGAGGTTCATGATAATAACATAGACAAGCTGCAGGTTGGTCAAAATGTGACAGTCCCATAATGTGACCACAGCCCCACAGTGGCATTGTCATGAGTGAAGAGCCGTGATTCAGAACAGCCTCTTCAGAACTCCTACTTAAAGACTAAAGCTCTGACATCGAGGAGCATCATTTTGTTTTATATTTTGTGAAAATGTAACAGGCCCACTCATGAAACACACGTTAGAGCTGCTTAGGGAGGTGTAACTAATCAGATTTTTATCAAGATGTGATTAGTTTTTATGATCAGTGATCAGCTTTAATGGAGAGGTCCATGTGATTTAGAGCAGAGTTCAGAGGATTTACGGTAAATATTTTTTTGAGTTAATGGAACTAAATAAAATGTTGAATTTATGTTGTGAACCAATATGGGTTTTTTTCGCGGCCGATGCCGTTTAGAGTCCAGAAAACCGATGGACAATAAGAACTAGCGATATTTTTGCCACCAATTGTGAAGAATTTAAATTATTTAACTAACCCACAATCTCCTTTTACAACCAACTGGATTAGAAAGCTGTGTAGTCACGTTTTTTGCAGTAACCTCTTTGTACTAAAGTGTTCATATAAGGCTTCATGCATAACTTTAAGGAGCTAGCCAGCCCAAAATTAATATCAGTCTCTGCTGGAGTTTTAAGGCCGATAGATGATGCGCTAAAAAGGGTAAATATTGGAACAATGTATTTCTACTGGAAATTAATATTGAAACTTTTTATTTTATTTAATTTTAATAGGACCAAATACCAATTTGTGAAGTCCTACTTTTCCTCTAATACTGCTCACCGCTCTAATGCCACATTTAAAATGCATGACTGTTTCTTCACTTCCTGCACTGGCTTAGAGTTCACATATTATTTGGCAATCCAGTCTGCTGGCTTCCTTTTATTCTATAATTAAAAAGTTTCCAAGTACACGGTGTCACAACACTGACCTAATGAAGTATGTAACCCACACCAGTATCTCACATGATAATGATAATAATAATAATAATAATAATATTTAGGCAACCAGTTAGTTACACAAATAAACACAGTGAAAAAGACCTGTCCAAATTGTGGAAGATGATGTTTGCAGTAAATAGAATTGATAATGGAATAAATATATATAATATACAAAACAACGTATGTGTTTTGCAAAAAAATTAAAAATTGAGAAAAAAAAAAAAATACTGATATATTGAGGACAGAGGACAGGCAGAATGTTTTTTGGGCCGGTGAAGTGTCAGCTTGCTGGCCAGTGCAGTCATCACAGTGTACCTCAGCAGAGCTATCCATTACACGTCTCTGTTCCCGAAGTGAGCCGGGACACACAGCACTTAAATTCCTTCCTGTACATAACTATAAGCTGTCGGAATGTTGCAATCATGAGTAACAGCACTGAATAGGAAAAAACAACCCACCTTAACTTAAGCCCACAGGCCCTCAGAGAGACAACAGTACTGGTAATGGGAAAAATACAGCATCCTCCTAACCTCATCGCTTAATGTAATGCTCTGTTCAATATCATAAAGTTCACATCACACAATATAAAAGTACGCTAGCACTTAAAGGGACAGTACACCTTTTTTTTCATGTTATTAACTGAAACCCATTTTGCCCCTGCACTGTTATATTGTAAAACAAGCTCTTAGGGTGAAAATGAGTCAGATGTCTGTGTCTTATTATAGAGCATTTCATTCTCAGCCAAATGGTAAGTGTGCTCATAGCATGCTAGTTGTTGTTAGTTTTAGCATGACAGTAAACTCTGCTTTGACCTCTGAAGTTGTGAAAAGCGATTATATTAATTTAAAAGTACTTAAGGTGAATAACTAAGATGCTAGGAATGCATTAGGTAAGTGAACAATATATACTAGATACCGGTATGTTTTTCACAATAAGAAAAATCTGCTCTGTCTTTCTTATTCTGTAAAGCACTTTAAATTACCTTGTGTACGTATTGTGCTATACAAATGACCTTGCCTTGCCTTACAGTAACTGTAAAAGTGAGAATCTTCCATTTTTTTTTTTTTATGATGAAAAGTATTTATTTTGTGGTTTGTAATTTACAGACAAAGACGCTGATTCACAAGCTAGTGCTTGGGAACATAATACAGTGATTACAGTAATGGGTCAAATCCACATTGTCTCAATTTAAATGTGCATCTGTTCTAAAGAATCCAATTTCTCAGTAAATAATACACATTTTGATATCTTTGTCAAGTGCCAGCTACGGCCACATTATTGAAATAAGAACTCTTTTCATTTGAACCACTGATGCTATCTTAGTTGGCATGTCTTATTTTATAGGCTGAACAAAACGGCCCAAGGATATAGACTAATAGGTCACTGTCCCATTTTCCAGCCTGAGAATGTTAGCGCTATTCTGCAGTGTGACGTCCCATCAGAGTTACAGACTGGTGATTACAGAGCATTAAGCCCGCTACAATAGACTCCTCTAAAGAATTTAAGTTTGTGAAATAGCTTCTTTAAAAGCCTGGAGTGATAACGAAGCTTTGAACTGGCTCAAAAGGCTAATTATGAATGCAATCTGTGTTCCATGCAGTACAATGTCTCTTTACCTCTGGGTGCACTGCTGGCTGGGCAGGATGGCATCAGGAAGAGTGACTTTGTTTCGGTCCATGGGGTTGTGCCCTGGTTCTGTGTGATTGACGGGTCGGTTAGCGAATAGGACGTCATACTCCACGCAGTTGACTAGGAAAGTAGTGAATGTGACGACGAACAGAAATTGGCTATTTGGAAAAAGAGAGACGATATTAATAACAATGACAAGTTTGTTTTTTTTAACTTTTCTTTTCTAGTAAGTAAATGTAGTATTAATTATTCCCAAATGGAAGGCCAAAGGGAAAAGTGGTCCACTACGGGGGGGCTATATATTGTAGTGCATTGCTCTATACAGACACATGCTTCATCAGTTAGTTAAATGCATACAAGGACTAGGGGTTCAATTGGGAGCTGTCACATTAAAAGGCCTGTCATGACAGCAAGGTTTGAAGGGTGATATATTGCCACAGAGACATTCTGCAATAAACAATAATATTGGAACTACTTTATGCCACTGACACATTAATAATAAAGCAAGATTATTCCAGTCAAGAAATATTTAAATATACTGAATCATTAACACATAAAATACAACAAATAAACTGTTGAATGAACCAATAATAAGTTGCAAAGAAACTATACACACAATAAATATAGAGTCTCAAAATATATCGATCCAGCTTTCATTTACTGAAAGTTGATATAGAGATTATCGACTGACAGGCCTACACATGCAACAAGTATATCCACCATAAACTTCCAAATGATCTTGTTGAGCTTGTTCATGTGGAGGCCTGGAGCAATGCTGTCTACTCCAAAAACAACCATGTCTAAATACACATTCCCCAAGCAATACAAGTGGTTGTAAACAAGCATCCAGGAACTTCAAAGTACTGCAGTGAGACAATTCAAATAGGAACAGAAATGCCATTAATGAAATATAGAACAACAGAATACTCACATAAGCTCAAAAAACTCGGTCAGTATCATACAAGCGAATCCATTCTTTTGATGGAAATGGTAGATGTAGATAAAATGGTCAAGGAAAACATCAGGATACATAAACCTAAGATGAAAACTAGCAACAAATAATTTAATAGAATTTAATTTAAAACTTATAAATGAAAGCTGTAAAGGATATTCTTGTGAAGAAGTTGTCCAGGTTCTTGATGTGGTGCCATGAGTCTGAAAAATGCACAGTCACACAATAAGATAGCTGACAGTTTACACAGAACATACTGAGATCACAAAATGCAACTAACAAGTAAGAAAAACTGATATCAGTATTAAAACTGGTGGGTTTACACGTTATTATACTGTTATACCTTTGAGGCCTTCTGGCACGTGTAGCAGCAGGTCTTCCTCTCCTGGTGGCGAGTCCTCCTCAAAATCCTCTATCCTCTGGTACTCCTGATACTCTTCAAAGTTCGCCATTTTCCTTACATTCTTAGGGCCAAAACTTAATTAAACTACTTTTAGTGAACACTTTCTTGTGCTAGTGTTTTGTATAAAACATCTGCTTCATTTTGTCGCAGAGTGCCTTGTAAATGTAGCAGTTCATATTAGGGCAGCTAAGGCTAACGTTAGCTCGCTGTTAGCATGCTAGTCTGGCGAAGATACACAACAATCATACGTAATAACACTGGACACTTTGAAATTGTTACGAAGCTAACTGGACGATTCTAGGAGCTGATCCAAATATCTGCGTTATAAGAGTGGCTCCTGTGTGATATGCGATGCTGGAGGTGGCTCTGCAGTGGATGATTCAGCCTCTAGTGTAGTCAGGGTGACACGGTTTTGTTTTGTTCGCCACTTGCTCCGTCCACCTGCCTAGCTTAGTGACATTTCATCTTAGCCCGCGGTGCATTCTTGGTCAGATCAGGCGGAATTCACACAATGTTCGTAAATCGCAGCGGCGTCTCCGTTCACGCTTCTTCGAGGTCAAGTAGTGTCCAAAAATACACCATCCTCCAGCCCGAGTCCACTGTTTTTGTCTTACACAAACAAATGTCAACAAAACGTAGTAGCGTCACTTCCGGTGAATGCGTACCTCACTTCCGCTATGTGCTTGTAGTTTTTTTTTTTTTTTTTTTTTTTTTTTTTTACCGTAAATAAAATTATGAAATGATTTTGCTTGATATCCAAATTGCATAAATTATTGTGAGAAATTTGTTTGTTTTTTTATAGACTGTAAACAAAATTATGCACAAAATGTAATTATTCCGTGACAGAATTGCACTGTGGGTCAAAGTCAACATGGCAGCTCGCAGGTTTGCAGTGGATTACAGAGCTTAGTAACTATTACGGCTTTATTAGCTTGTTATTGAAGAAAAGGGCAGCGCAATGATTCATTTACTCTGCTGTCGTATAAACACATCTGTCCCTGCGCTCTTACTGCGGGGGAGCGGTCAAACAGCCGGGTTCTGCAGGTTTTCACGGTGGGTGTATGGGACTGACCGGTGCTAATATGGCTACTGGCTGTTGCTACTGACATCAGACAGGGAGATAACGTGACTGACCACTTTACATATAAAGTATTAAAAGTACACAGGGGATAAAGCAGATGACCGGTTTATGTTGTAAGAATAACTATTGCATTTTTTTTTAATTGTCATTTTGTTTTGAATTTGTCTATTATGCACTTGTGGCGCTTAGGGAAATCTGATCTTTAACTGATCCAGTACCACAAAGCAACTTATCAAAAGCAGAGCCAAGATCTTTGAAGGAAAACCAGACACAGGAAGAACATGCAAACTTCATGGAGAATATATACTCCTTCTGGCCTGGGAGTCAAACCCACAACCTTGGAATACTTGACTGTATAGTGTCTCAGTTTTAGAGCGCTTGTCCTCCGATTTCAGATCCCGCTAAATTTTCAGTATCTGCGCCAATATCAGCTACCAGCTTTGGATTGGTGCATTCCTAGTTGAAGGGGCTGCTGCTTCTGTCAGTCTAAAGCTTTTTATGTCCTGTGCTCAGGTCTCTGCACTGGCTCCTGTGGCTCAGAGAATAGACTTTGAAGCAGCTCTGCTTGTGAACAAGTCTCTCCATGGCCTAGCACTAAAGTACATCTCCCACATGTTAGTGCCATATGAACCATCTTACACTCTGAGGACTTCAGAGACCAGCCTCCTGTCCCAGAGTCAGGACTAAACATGGGGAATCAGCGTTTCAGTTTTATGCAGCTAAAACCCGGAACAGTCCTCCTGAAAATGTGAGACAGACAGACTACTTTGACTCTACATGTTTAAATCCAGACTCAAAACAGTTCTGTTTAGCTGTGCATATGACTTTTTATTCTGCACTTTTCTTCTTTAATGTTCATTTTATGATGATTATTTGTGACTATTTATGTTTTGAATTGTTGTATTGTGATTTTAATGTCTTTCTTATTCTGTAAAGCACTTTGAATTACTTTGTGTACGAATACAAAAGATGAAATAATAAAATCAGCTTTCTATTGGGATACAAAAAACTACTAGTATATTAATAATCTTTGTCTTGTCATTAAATATTCACCCTTGTTTTTGCCACAGGCCACACACGTCTCCAGAATCGGCCATCTCCACATTCCGGTCCATCAGTGCAGTCCGTCACTTTAAGAGTCTGGTCCAGAGAACATGTTTGCGTTACTCCAGGAACCCCAGACCCTCCAGATCTGTCTTCCACTTCATCCTGGCCCCTGCCCTCCTCACTGTCTCCGGGCGAATGTTTTGTAAAGTTGCATTTTGTGAAGCGGACGTCAACAACAACATACTAACAACGCAGACTGAAGACACTCCTGAGTTTAATTGGTATCTCCTCTGGGAGTTTGTTAAACCTGAACTCATCGCTCTGATTGGTGCTGTTGTGGTGAGTGCAAAGTAATATTCATATATATATATATATATATATATATATATATATGTGAAATATATAATAAATAGTTGTAAATACTCGGTGCTAGGGCTAATTGAGGTATTGACTCTTATGTAAAGTGTCATATGTATCTGAAATTCACCGGAATTTCAGTTACACAGGCGAATTTGGAGCCCAGTTTCATACATGGAATTCTGACCCTGAGTAACGCCCCTTCCTGCCCGTGTCGCTGTTTTAGCTTAGCAACACTGTCAGTCAAACTTGTTGCTAACACTAGTGAGAGCAACCTCGAGGAAAGAAGGCGACTAATTTGTCTGCCATTAATGTTCTTATCTTGATTTACAAACTCAATACCCCAGGATCATGTAGAGTGGGTTAATACAAACATTTTAAGCCTGAAATAATAACGAGTCTGACAGCAGCAGTTACAGAGAGAGGGGCACAGTTTTTCAATGTAGTGAATTGGAACCAGAGTCGATGGAGCCGGAAGTGCGCCCATGATCCCTGTTTTGAACATGGCGCATTAGCAGGTTAGCTATGTCCATTTATATATACAGTCTATGCACTCTACAACTGATGTTTACGTCAAGAGCGGGAATTGAACCACCAACCTTCAGATCAGTGGACAGACACTTTACCAACTGAACCAACTGTCTTATAAATATGCATTTTAGCTGATTCAGTCTTAATTCAATAGTCACAAGTATTTTTAGTGTACAACTCTACAATGTGTAATGAACCAATGTTGTTTAAAAAAGTACGATAGTCATCTCTGTATCGATACTTTGCCATATTGATATTTTGAGCACTGTCCCAGTTGGTGGATTGATGTGTTTTTCTCTTTGTTCCCAGTTTGCTTTCGGCGCTGCTATCCTTAATATTCAGATCCCGCTGATGCTCGGGGATTTGGTGAATGTGGTGGCGCGTTATCTCCGAGAACAAGCCGGAAACTACATCCATGAGATAAGAGTCCCCGCTCTGAAGCTGCTGGGGCTCTACGGGCTGCAGGTAAAGTGCTGTTTGTAAACAACTCCAGCGTGTCAAAGAGGCTGCTTGTATAAGATGTGTACAAGATAAAGTCAGACCTGGGAACGGGAGACTGGAAAATGATCAGAAATGAGGGAAATGGACTTGGAGTTAAACAGTAAAATAAATATGAGGCTTTGATAAAAGAAGGAATAGTTGATTTTAATCTTTCTATTTGTATGTTTTGTTTTGTTTATCTTTATCCCATAATTGTCACAGCAACAACCACCTAAGATAATATTTGGCTTTCTGAGTTAGAGATGAGACATAAAAACTGTTGACAAAAATCGGGGCATGGGGCATTTTATATAATTTTGAGAATCACAAAGATAATCTCTATTACATCACCAGAATGTACAGAGCAAACCTACTTACCCATAATGCGCTCCACTAGATTATAGTTGTTTTCACATAAAAGAAAATACAATAACATAACAGCTGGTGCTATCTTATGCAAAACTGACTCCTGTGAGCTTTAATCCATGTTCTAATGCTGTTCCCTCCTCAAAAACAGACCTGGATTTCTGTTTTGTTTTATTCACACATGTTTGAAACACTTTATTATTAGTCTGTCTACATCTCCAAAGCTCAAAATGCTCTGATCCACCTTGTGATGTCATGAAGTGGTAGTTTTCAAGTTAACAGCTCCTTTTACCTTTAGTTCAGTAGAGATGGGTAATTCCAGGGCTGAAATGATCCAAATGATTCTAGTGAAGGTGTGTGGAGTTTAAAAACCCAGTGGAGCACTTCCTGTATTACCATGTGAAATCACAAAGAAATAAACAGTAAAGTACTGTACTTAAGTTTAAATTTCAGTTATCTGTACTTCAGTACATTTGAGAGCAGTATCTGTACTTTTCAGTCAAATTCAAAAATGTAGTGGAGTAGAAAGTAAAAGTATTTTTTATTATTGTGTGAGACCTGTTGAAAAGGCTGAGGGTTTATTTTTAACGTGTTCATAACTTAAACAAACAAAAATATACAAATAAAAACAGATAGAATAAAACAATCAATTCACTTGTTTCTGTTGAACAAAATTCAGCTCAAATCTTTATCAAAATCACTATATTTGAAGCTTATTAAATCTAAAAATATTTGTAAGTAGATTTTCCATGTGCTACTTTTACTTTTACTTGAGTATTTTTTTGCTCTAGTATCTGTACTAACAAAATGGAGTACTTCTTTAATCAAAATAATGAGATTAATAGAAATGAGCTGTGTACATTACTCCTTTGTTTTTCTTCCATCCTCGACTCGACATAAATCCTAGAGCAAACTCATTATGTCACAGAGTTATTCAGTGGAAAATGGCGTATTTCCCTGGTCACTCATGTTGATGTGTGCAGGGCCTGCTCACCAGCAGTTACATCATACTGCTGTCGCGGGTCGGTGAGCGAGTGGCAGCCAACATGAGGAAGACTTTGTTCTCATCTCTACTCAGGTACTGAGGAAGAAGAACACATCTGGGACACGAGGATTCAGATTAATTTAAATTCAATGTTATTTCTATAGCACATTTTAAACAAGTTGCGTGAACCAAAGTGCTTCACATAAAAAAACAAAAACAAATATACAGACACATGGTACATAGGAACAGAACAATAAAACACCTGTATATCCCGTCTAGTGTTAAATACCAGGAAGAAGAGGTGGGTTTTCAGTCTAGCCTTAAATTGTGTGAAAGACTCCACCTGTCGGAGAGGATCTGACAGGCAGAGGGCGCTGTTCCATAGTCCCTGGCTGCCACAGAAAAGGCTCTGTCACCTCTGGTCTTGAGCCTGGCTTTGGGCACAGCAGCAGGAGCTGGTCAGCTGACATCTGACCTTAGGGCTCTGGGTGGAGTATAGGGCTTCAGTAGCTCCCTCAGATAAAGAGGACCCGCAAAGTGCAGACAGAAGACCCATAAAGTGCAGACAGAGGACCTACAGAGTGCGGACTGGACCCATAGAGTCACACATTTAAACATAATCATGAACATTTTGAATTGACCCGGTATGAAACGGGAACCAGTGCAGCTGCACAGCACAGGCTTGATGTGTCTTGTCTTTTCTGGAAGATAGAGCTTTACTTTAAGACAGGCTGGACTTTATAACAGAGCTAATGTGCCAGTGCTCTGTATTCATTAAAATATTATTGTCTCTTGTTTGTTCAGGCAGGATGTGGCTTTCTTCGATGCCAATAAAACTGGGCAGCTGGTGAACCGTCTGACCGCTGATATTCAAGAATTTAAGTCGTCCTTCAAATTGGTCATATCTCAGGTCGGTCACGTTTAGAGGATTTCTAATTTGTAAAGTGCAGTTTAGTTTATTTAAAAAAAGTACACTGTAAATAAGACACAGCTGAAGCCGCCCATTGCATTTGATTATATAGATACCCTTTACCTGTTTTTTTCTAAAACTTGTATGCACGAATGAGATGGACACACCATCTCATTCAATGTTTTCTCTACAATTTTTTTCCAAATTTTATTTTCAAAAGACATCAAATATATGGAATTATGTAGTAAAGAAAAAAGTTAAATAATTCTACTAAATATGTTTCAGCAAAGGGAGGAGACTTTGAGGATTTTAATATAAAAAGAGATATCTCACTTTTTTCTTTACTCCATAATTCCATATACCTTCCTTACATATTTTTGATGTCTTCTTTGTGTATATAAAAGTTAAAAAGTATTAACAATAAAGAAAAAAAACACTGAGTGAGGGGGCGTGTCCAAACTTCTGACTGGTCATGTAAGTGAAAATAAAAGTGCTCTTTAAGATATAAACCAGATACACACACATGAGGGAAGAGTTTACATGGTGTAGAAGCCATCAGCTCCACAGAACCAGTGGTTCCTTGTATTAAACAGAAGTGTATTGTTCTTTCAGGGCTTAAGGAGTGTGACGCAGACGCTCGGCTGCTTCGTTTCTCTCTACCTCATCTCTCCCAAACTCACAGGACTCACTGTGGTGGTTTTGCCCTGTTTAGTTGGGGGAGGGGCACTGATTGGCTCACTGCTGCGGAAACTGTCCAGAGCCGCCCAAGAACAAGTGAGTTTATTATGACCATCGTTAAAGGTATTTATGTTTATGTTCTATTTTGAGCGAGTCAGGTATTATTATTATTATTATTATTATTATTATTACATACATTATATTCATTCCGTCTATGTTACTAGCTGACTGTGGTGAATGCTGAGTGCTTGTGTCATCTGCATAAACATCATTTTCGTGTTTTCTCTGAAGGTCGCTAAAGCCACAGGTGTCGCAGACGAAGCTCTCGGAAACGTCCGCACAGTGAAGGCGTTTGCGATGGAAGACCGGGAGCTTCAGTGCGTCATTTTTCTCATTTTAAAACACAAACCACATATTTACTCACTCTCTTTATTTCACATAAAGATTATATTCCCACGAAGTCGACAAATCCTGCGAAATGAACGAAACACTCGGAAACGGAATTGCCGTTTTTCAGGGCCTGTCGAATATCGCACTGAACTGTGAGTGTCTTTTTTTACAGTGGGAGATAGACTGCTACTGTGGGACTGATGTTAATCTCCCTGTATAATCCTGACATAGGCATTGTACTGGGAACTATTTTTGCTGGAGGGACGTTAATATCCAGTAATGAAATGTCCCCCGGAAACTTGATGTCGTTCCTGGTGGCTTCACAGACAGTACAGAGGTAACAAGGGCAGTATATCAGTTTATATAATAAAATTGGCTGTCACTTGAGCTAATGCTAATGTTTTGTGTGATTCAGGTCACTGGCGAGTATTTCTATCCTGTTTGGGCAGGTGAGTCTCACACACTATGTGTTTAGTTACAGAATACAAAATAATTTACGTATTATGTAAATTAAAATGTATTTTGTAATGTCTGACACATAGGCCAATCGAAGTGCTGTGTTCTGAATACTGAAAATACTTTTATATTTTCTTTCCTTCTTTTCTTTATCTTTATTTATACAGAGGAACCCAATGAGAGCACTGAGACTCTTTTTCATGGGCACCCTGTTTCAAACACAATACAAACAAAAAACAAACGAAACACACAAGTACACAAGCCCATATAAAACATTAAAAATAGGAGCAGGAGTATATAAGTTCGTTATTAAATGATGAGGGTTAAACAACATAGGATTAAAACAGCTCTCATGTTTTGTTTTCTTGCAGGTTGTGAGGGGGATGAGTTCAGGCGCTCGGGTTTTTGAGTACCTTGTTTTGCAGCCCACTATTCCAGTCAGTGTGGGGGGTCGCATCCCTTATCACTCACTCATCGGGAGAGTGGACTTCATGAACGTGTCTTTTAGGTTTGCTACTTTGTGATATTGATTTAGAATGAAGTAGATCTCACAATTACATCTAATTTGGTTTAAATTGATTACACCAGGGGTGTCCAAACTTCTCATTAAGGGCCACATGTAAAAACACAAACGAAGCTAAGGGCCGATTGAGTTCCGTACAGGTCCAGAGAATATAATCTAGTGAAGAAATTATATCCACAAAATAAGTTAGATGCCAAATCTGGCATTCCAACTTTGTTGTTGCCAACTTTGTTTCTCAGAGCCAAACACACGTGTCAGCTATGACAGTATGTGCTAGCTGCTGGCTAGCTCATCTAGTAAGTCATCTGACTTTCACACGGGGGATCTGGGTTCAAAACCCAGGGTGCCAGGAGCCTAGCTTGAATCGCATGACTGAGTTAAAAGGGGTAGGGGTTAGCAGGGACCCCCTGGAAAGTGGGTGGGCATCAGCATGAATCACACAAGGGGCGGGACAAATGAGATGTGTGCGTGTCGTCAGACGGGGTGGGGCCTAATGTGAATCACATGACTTACAGAGAAAAGGGGTGGGGCTTAGTGAATGACACGACTCAGAGGAAAAAGGGTGGGCTTAGTGTGAATCATCTGAGCATGAATCACACAAAGGGTGGGGCAAATGAGATGTGTGCATGTCGTGGGGCGGGGCCTAATGTGAATCACAGAGAAAGGGGCGGGGCTTAGAGTGAATGACACAACTCAGAGGAAAAGGGTGGGCTTAGTGTGAATCATCTGAGCCTGAATCACACAAGGGGTGGGGCAAATGAGATGTGTGCATGTCGTGGGGCGGGGAATGTGAATCACATGACTTACAGAGAAATGGGGCGGGGCTTAGAGTGAATGACAGAACTCACAGAGGAAAAAGGGTGGGGCTTAGCATGAATCATACGAGAAAAGATGCAAGGATTAGCATGAATCATATGAGCCTAGCATGGACCACACAACTGCAGAGAAAGTGGAAAGCTTAGCGGGAATCATATATCACAGAAAAAAATGGCAGGACTTAGTGTGAATCATCTGAGAAAAGGGACAAGGCTTAGCATGAATTATACGAGGGGCAGGGCAAATGGCATGTATGATTGTCATCAGACAAGGGGCGAGGCGAGCGTAAATCTCACAACTGTCACAGAGAAAAAGGGCGGAGCTTAGCGGGAATCCAGCCAGTGTGGCTACAAAAATATTTTTTAGAAAATGACATTAGTATAGCATTCGCTAGTGCCTTATGCTAGCGGGAATCTTTGCTAATAAGGCCAGTGTGGCTGTCTTCATATTCAAATCAGCTTTTGCACTTACAAATAATTTTGAGACAAACTGGACACAACAAATGTCTCAAAACCCGTGAAAGCGTAATTTTCAACCGAAACATTTTGTTTGCAAAAACAGTGTCTGGATGACCACGACTGAAACTTTGTTGACATTAAAGACAAACATAGAGCAGCTTTAACCATGTCTACCCTTAAAACAGCCTAAATGAGTCAGTTAAATGGGTACAAAACATTGTGTTGATAACACATTTTGAATTACAGTTACCCAACCAGACCTGGCCATCAGATTTTAAAGAAGCTGAACCTGACGCTGCCTCCATGTAAAACAGTTGCCATAGTTGGAGAATCAGGCGGAGGTAATAAAACAGTGAAGAAAGCTTTTACAGTCGTATTATTAGTTCTAATTATTGCACTTTGGCTTTTGGACTGTAGGTAAATCCACCGTGGCTTCCTTACTCGAGCGCTTCTACGACCCCAACAGCGGAGTAGTAATGTTGGACGGACTGGACATACGGACTCTGGACCTGTCCTGGCTCAGGGGTCAGGTCATCGGCTTTATTAACCAGGTAAATGGACGATGATGGACATTGATGATTTATTTACACGTTTTTGTTCCCAGCAGCAGCTCAAACCTTCGCCTCTGTCTGTGCAGGAGCCGGTGCTGTTTGGATCTTCTATCATGGAGAACATCCGGTTTGGGAAGCCCGAGGCCTCAGACGCTGAGGTCGTTAATGCCGCCAAACAGGCCAACGCTCATGGGTTTGTGATGAGCTTCCCAGATGGATATAACACAGTAGTAGGTAGGTGGGAAAAGGTGACAGCTTGGGCAGAATGTACTAGTTTAATTTATAAGTTTAAATTAATTTCTTTTCAAATAAGCTTAAAAATAATTTGTTTTACTGCTGGAAAAGTCCTAATAAAACTGGGGAATATACCTAATGCCAGAAGGATGTAGTGTAGCTTTTGTTTCGTTTTTTGTTTGGTAGAAGTTATTTTCTACAGTTCAAGTTGTTTCAGGTTTATTTCAATAGCACATATAAAACAAGCTGACCAAAGTGCTTCACATAAGTCAACAAAAACAAGCATACAGAAATACATTTTATATACAAACAGAAGACATCAATATATGAAGTAAATACATGGAATTATGTAGTGAAGAAAAACAATTAAATAACTCAACTTTCAACAAGGCAGAGAGAGGAAACTTTGAGAATTTGAATTTAAAATATAAAAAACAGTATTTAGTAGTTTAAATTGTTTTCTTTCCTACATAATTCCATATATTTTACTTCATATATATGTAATATCTTATGTTTGTATATAAAATGTAGAAAGAAGTAAAAAATAAACAAATTAACACTGAATGAGGGGGCGTGTCCAAAACTTTAACTGGTCATTTATATATTTTTAAGAATGTGATTTGACCCCTGTCTGAATATTTATCATCTTGAATTGTTCTGCCTCATTTGTGAATGCATTTGTAGTTTTTTGTACCCTTAAGATCTTCAGGCCTTGAAATATCATCTTTACTTACGTACTTTAATACTCTTTCCTTGTGGGCTTCCAGGGGAGCGAGGGGTGACTTTATCTGGGGGTCAGAAGCAGCGTATAGCCATAGCTCGAGCGCTCATTAAGAACCCCAGTATCCTAGTTCTGGACGAGGCCACCAGTGCTTTGGACGCAGAGTCAGAGAGAGTGGTCCAGGAGGCGCTGGACCGAGCCACAAGGGGGCGCACCGTCCTCATCATTGCACACAGGCTCAGCACCATCCAAGGAGCCGACCTCATATGTGTGATGAGCAACGGCCGGATAGTAGAGGTACCACAGCCTTTAGTTATTTATGTAATGGGCTGCACTTTTGTAAAATATAGGGAAAAAAAGTAAAAGTAAACTACTACAAAAACTGAATGTAAACAAATCTAAAACTGTTCTTTAAAGGTCCTATGTTACATAAAACTGACTCTTGTGAGCTTTAACCCATGTTATAATGCTGTTCCCTCTTCAAAAACAGACCTAGAGTTGTGTTTTGTTTCATTCACAAATGTTTGAGTAACACTTCATTATTAGTCAGTCTACATCTCCAAAGCTCAAAATGCTCTGTTCCACTTTGTGAGTTCATGAAGTGGTAGTTTTCAAGTTAACAGCGCCTTTTACCATTAGTTAAGTAGGGATTGGCAATTCCAGGGCTGAAATCATCCAAATGATTCTAGTGAAGGTGTATGGAGTTTAAAAACACAGTGGATTATTTCCTGTGATATCACAAAGTGGAACAGAGTGTTTTCAGTTTGAGAGAAGAACTCAGCCAAAATATGCGGGGTTTGTGTGTTAAACATGTGTGAGTGAAACAAAACAAAACTCCAGGTCTGTTTGTGAAGAAAAACATTAGAACAGAGAATAGAATAGTGTAATATGGGCCCTTTAAAGGTTCTATACCAGACACCATTTCTCTTGACAACACTAGAAATAACCAAGTTGTGTTTGTTTGTTTGTTTGTTTGTGAGAGAACTGATGCTGAGTTAACTTTAATATTCATTCATTACCAGTAATTTAAGTTGGGAAAAGATTTGTATTTTTTGAGCCGATATTAATATCCAATAGAATAGAGCCAAAGATCGGCAAAATTTTCTATCTCTAACCGATGCCGATATCTGAGAGCCAGAGGTGGAACGAAACAAAGTAAAACTAGTAAAGTACAGTACTTAAGTAAAGCACAGATACCTAAAATGTATACCTGAGTACATTTTACTTTGTGTACTTTTAAAATTTTACTTCAGTAAATTTAAGAGCAGTATCTGTACTTTCTACTCCACTACATTTTTGAACTGGACTGAAAAGTAAAATTATTTTTTATTATTGTCAGACCTGCTGAAAAGGCTGAGGGTTTATTTTTTACCACATTCATAATTTTAGCAAAACAAAAATATACAAATAAAAGCAGAGAAAAAAATGATCGATTCAGTTGTTTCATTGAACAAAATTCATCTCAAATCCTTATCAAAATCACCTCATTTGAAGATTCAATAGACTCAAAATCATCATGAAAATATTTTTACTTTTTGCTCTTTAAGTACATTTTTAAACAGGTGCTTTAATACTTTTACGTTAGTAGTTTTTTTTCATGTGATACTTTTACTTGAGTATTTTTTTACTCCAGTATCTGTACTTTTACTTAAGTAACAATGCTGCTGGGAACTACACTACTGCTGTTAATTGTGGGAAGAAGAAAATAAAACAGAACTGGTTTGTATGTCTCATGATAACGGCTCGTTTTCTCTGGTACCGGAGCCTTATTGTAGGTGAGCGCCCCCTTCAGTCAATGTTTATCCATGCATTTCTATTGGACACTACTCTCTGAATTGTAGCCTTTAACTAGCGTCTGAAGCCCCTCGTCTTTGCTTTCAGGCTGGGACTCACGTGGAACTACTGAGCAAAGGAGGACTCTATGCCGATCTGATCCGCAGGCAAAGAGCCGAGGAGCAGACATGAACACCCTCATGGCTTTATAGAGAGGGTCTATGAGAGACGTGTGTGTGTCTGTATGTGTTTGTGTGTGCAGAGGGAAGCTTATTTAAGAATGTGTTTGTTTAGGAAAATGAAAATGGAAAGTCTGTGAGATGAGTAGAATGGACCAATGACAACAACAACAACACTATTTTAAAGTCTTAAAGGAAAAAAAAAAAATTTTAAGTCATGTTTTGTTCTAGAAAACAATGTTAATAAAGAGGTTGATATATTAGACTCAGCATTGCCTCATTTTGCTAAAAAAAATATTTTATTTATTTATTTTTTAATTCATTTCATTCATGAAATACAAAAAAGACTTCCACAGTCTCGTGAAGTTAAACAAGAAATTCATGAAAAAAGCTTAAAGAGTTATCTGATGCATCTGCTGCTTTTCCAGACAAAACTTTAACTGTGATCATCACTTGAAAATATTTCAGTGCAAATCATTTATATCACAAACATTACTCCATTTACACAAACAGATATCTGCACTTTTACACCTGAGGTTTCTATTTGAGTCTTTTTTAAATGTCATTATTGTCATCTGTTTTTTTTTTTTAGAATGTAGTGACTTGTTCTTATCTAAAAGAGTCTTTGAATGTTGGGTTGTTTAGGTTTTTATAGTAATTCAAAGTAATAAGAAAGTTCAGGGTTCAACTTCCAAACAGCGAGGGGTGGGTTTCCCCCAGACACAGCCATAACCACACAGCAGGTCAAATCCTCCAGCTAAAGGTCGTACTGACTCCTGACCAGGCCCAGCTCAACATCGGGACATGAGTCTCTGAGAGCCGCTCTGTGACTCTGTGACGTACCGCTGCTAGCCACACTGAAAAAAAAAAAAAATCCGTACAAGGATATATATACATATATATATATATATATATATATATATATATATATATATATATATATATATATATATATATATATATATATATAAACTTTTAAACATTTGGAACATATATATATGTGTATATATAATATATATATGTATATGTGTGTGTATATATATATATATATATATGTATATATTATATATAACTTTTATCTTTGCTATATAATATATATATTTTGAAATGTAGAAACTAGTAAAAATTAAGAAAAAAAAACATTGAATGAGAGGGTGTGTTCAAACTTTTGGCTGTTTGTGTCAGCGCTGCAGTTCGCCTCTTGTCCTGAAGGGGGCCCCAGAGGCAGAGCCGCGCCTGCGCACTGGAGCAGACTGTGCAGACACTGCAGACTGTTTTGAGCTAAACACAAATTCACCACAAACTTCGCTAGATCTGTCGTGATAGACGTGAGTGCGGGAGGCTGTGCGGGTCAAACATGCAGAAATATGAAAAGCTGGAAAAGATCGGAGAGGGTGAGTTTGATCTTTGACAGATAACTCCTTGATTTGCTAAGTAGCATCCACAGCTACACAGAGCTAGTATTAGCATCCATTGATACGGGCTTTACGAAGAAAAACAGCATCTTCTTTTTAATTGCAACGTGTCTTTTTTCCTTCATATTGTATCTGTATGTGGCCGCATTGCATCAGGGTTAAAGAGATGTGTGTTAAAGCTGCTGTTGAGTTTGTGGGATGCTGCAGGCTAATGATGCTAATACTGTTTATGTTGGCAGGTACTTATGGAACAGTGTTTAAGGCCAAAAACAGAGAAACACACGAGATCGTGGCTCTGAAACGAGTCCGACTCGACGATGATGATGAGGTGTGTGTTTGTGTCATGCTTTCATGTTTGATTCATGGTTTCATTCATAAACTGGGCGACACCACTGTGTGTGTGTTCAGGGGGTGCCCAGCTCTGCGCTCAGAGAGATCTGTCTGCTGAAAGAATTAAAACATAAAAACATTGTTAGGTGAGTATCTTATTTATTTCACATGTGTTTGGAGATTTAAAGTTGCAGTACACTTTTATGGTGAAGAGTATGCCACCTGCTTGTCTCTGTGTTATTGATTTGCCTGGAAAGTTCCACAGTATGGTTTTAAAATCCATCCTGCATTTATTCAATTGAGGATGTTTTTTTTATTTTATTATATCTTGAAAAACTTTCTTACTAGAGATACACCAATCCAGCTTTTTCTTTTTCGATACTGATTTTGATTCTGTAGCTTCAAGTATCTTTAATCCCTGTCAACACAAATAATATAAAACTGATGTGTGTTATTTAGCTGTTTATTTCTTGAGTAACAACACCTATACCAGTTTCAGATCAGTGCATCACTAATTCTTACTTTTAGTGGGGTCCCCTTTCTGCATATCTGACCCTGATGCTGTTACCTTCTTGTTTCCATGACGATAGACTCACCACATGCCACACTGTGTAATATTTCAGATAAATATGGGCTCCTCACAGCAGACCCTCCATCAGACAAAGTTTTGTTGTGTCTTTAATGTTAAGTGTAAATGTGTTTGTTTCTCCACAGGCTACACGATGTTTTACACAGTGACAAGAAATTAACTTTGGTTTTTGAATATTGTGACCAGGTGAGAATACATTTACTATGTACTACAAAAGACTAGCCTAAAGACTAGCTAATCCTACTTTTGTATTTAAGGATTTGAAGAAATATTTTGACAGTTGTAATGGAGATTTAGATCCTGAAACTGTGAAGGTAAAATATATAATAATGTTTTGACTCTGTTGTTCAAGTCGACATTAAAATCTTAACTATTGCGTTGTGTTTTGCAGTCGTTCATGTATCAGTTGTTGAAGGGCCTCGCGTTCTGCCACAGCCGGAACGTTCTGCATCGAGACCTGAAGCCACAGAATCTGCTCATCAACAGAGTAAGTAAGGACTGGTGTTGGCATGATGCCAAGATTTCGATACTAAGGAATGGACTTGATACCAATCCCGATACCACAATGACAATAAAAACACTCTTTCTTTAGACAATATACTGTGCTGTTCCACATTACTTTGTGTGCTATTCCCATGTAGCCTTATATCTGTAATCCCTCAGTGGTGCAGGTAGGTTCATAGTGGTCCATGGTACTAGTCTATGTGAGGAGAGGAAGGAGGGGGAGGGAGGAGAGATGGTAAAGGAAAGGAGAGGGGGGGAGAAAGGAGGAAAGAGGAGATCAGAGAGAGATAGGGGAGGGATAGTGGGAGAGGAAGGAGGTAAAAGAATGGGGAAAAAGAGAGGAGGGAGGAAGAGGAGAGGAAAGAGGAAGAATAGGTGGAAGATGAGGAGAGTGTGAAGGAATGAAAGGAGAGAAAAAAGAAAGAGGAGGGGAAGAGAGGAAAGAGAAAGAGAAAACAGTGCTCAGTGTCCAGTAGGCTCATAGTGCTCCATGTACGTAAACTAGTCTATGTGTCTTATACATGTGAAAGATACAGAAAGACATCATTATAAACATATTCAGGAAAGGTTCATTTCTGTCAATGGGACTTTTTTTCATATTGATACCTGTGAACATTGAGGATCTAGTTTCAATACTAGTTTTAGTATTGCTTAGTATCTGATTTTTGATACTTTTGCCAACCCTAGTCAGGAGTAAAACGAGGGAGTCGTGTTGTGTTTTCTTGTTTAAATCTTAAATGTTTATTTTTTTTCTCCTTTCTCAGAACGGAGAGCTGAAGCTGGCAGATTTTGGCCTGGCTCGGGCGTTTGGGATTCCTGTCAGGTGTTACTCCGCAGAGGTATGTTCACTTTGTGAACTTGAATCTGAATTCAAGTAATATTTTTTAGCAATGTCAGAAAAGAACTCGAAATTATAACTAGTAAATGAGCAATAACATGTTTTCATCATCATGTTTTATAAAATATCCATGTGATATTCTGTTTATGAATGAGCCGTTTTGATGGAAGTTCCTAGTTTAACTTACAGCATGGAGGTGTAGAAGTTGGTGCTTTATCTCACTAATACAAGGTCTGTGGTTTCATTCCTAAGTAGAAGTTATTAGAGACTTGCCAAGGGTAGACAGCAGGTTTTTTATATGTGTATTGTACATACACAACATCCTTTGCTTGGTTGAAAAACCTATTACAATTTTTTCTTTTGTAATTCCATACATCTTGCTTCATATATTTCATTTCTTCCATATGTATAAAATGTAGAAAGTGGTAAACATAGACACGCCCGCTGTGACACGCCCGCTGTGACTCGCCCGCTGTGACACGCCCGCTGTGACTCGCCCGCTGTGACTCGCCCGCTGTGACTCGCCCGCTGTGACTCGCCCGCTGTGACTCGCCCGCTGTGACTCGCCCGCTGTGACTCGCCCGCTGTGACATATGCACTTCCTTCTACAGTTTTATTTTCTTAATCGGTGATACTTGTAGGATTCGGCAGCGTCGCATAGTCATTTTAGTACAAATGGAAAAAAATGCGCCGCTCTTAGGTGATGTGCAGCTGTCCATAGGGGGCACCGACAGTATGCGGCGCTTTGTTGTGATGATGTTACGGCGACGTCAGCTCCCACTGGGCATCAGTTTTCAAATGCCAGTGGATGGACTTGTTTCTTTTATTAAGTTGTTTTAGATGAATATTGTGATTTAAAATGTGTAAAATTAATATAACATAATGATCCACTGGGGTCAGAGATGAGAACCATAGAGATACAATAGGCATGATTTAAAGACTAAGGAAAGGTTTGGTGAGGTGAAGTCATCTGTCAAAGGTCTTCTTGAGCGTTTACATCAGTTCTCAAGCCCAGACAAATGGTGTAATGTGCTTTGAAAATCTGCGAAAGTAGCAATGCAATATCTGTCTGATTGGGGAAAAATAGGATCAGAACTAATTAAAAACCCTTGAATGTATTTGAATTTAAAAGCACTTCAGTCATTTCTCATTTTGATTTTCTAAGACTTTTAAGCTACTTCACAAAATAATTTTGTTGCAATGCTTTTGTTTTTCCAAATTGCTTGTAAAAGTTTTGAGGGTTAGCAAGGGGTGAGCTGTTGCATCGCTAAAACATTCAAGCCCTCTCAGCTCTGCATTCATCCCGCCCACTCTAGCTCTCTGGGAGAAAAAATCACTTTTCATCACTTATTTCTGAGCTCTGCCTGAATGTTCACTTCATTATGGACTTTTTCTGGTAACTAAAGGAGATTTGAGTCTCTCTATTGGACTGGCGAGGCAGGACTTTGTTAAAGACGTCAAGAAGCAGAGCGAGGAATGACAGAGCTGCCAAGTCGCTCGGGTGCGATTTGTCAAAGTCCTGTCAGTTTAAAAATGTCCGGCCTCTCTCAGAATAGGGCTCATAATCGTGGCACATTTATCATCTGTGTGTGTGATGTAGTGCGCTCTGTGTCCTCTAGGTGGTGACACTGTGGTACCGCCCCCCAGACGTGCTGTTTGGGGCTAAGCTCTACTCCACCTCAATCGACATGTGGTCCGCGGGATGTATATTTGCAGGTGAGTTATGGAAACTTTTAAAGAAGTTGGGATGCTGTGTAAAACTTTAAAACAAATACAGAGTACAAGGATTTGCAAATCCTTTTCAACCTATATTGAACTGAATAAACTACAAAGACATGATATTTCATGTTCAAACTGATATACTTTATTGTTGTTATGCAAATATTCACTCATTTTCAATTTGATGTCTGCAACACGTTCCAATAAAGCTGGGACAGGGGCAACAAAAGAATGAGAAAGTTGAGGAATGCTTAAAATACACCTGTTTGGAACATTCCACAGGTGAACAGGTTAATTGGAAACAGGTGAGTGTCATGATTGTGTATAAAAGGAGCATCCCCGAAGGGATCAGTCATTCACAAGCAAGGCTGGGGCGAGGTTCACCACTTTGTGAACAACTGCATGAGCAAATAGTCCAACAGTCTAAGAACAATGTTTCTCAACATACTATTGCAAGGAATTTAGGGATTTCATCTACAGTCCATAATATCATCAAAAGATTTAGAGAATCTGAAGAAATCTCTGCACGCAAGTGACAAGGCCGAAAACCAACATTTATTAAAAACTGACATGAATGTGTATAGGATATTAAAACATGGGCTCAGGAACATTTCAAGAAACCATTGTCAGTCAACACAGTTCGTTGCTACATCTCCATGTGAAAGTTAAAACTGTACCATGCAAAGCAAAAGCCATATATCAACAACACCAAGAAACACCATCGGCTTTTCTGGGCCTGAGCTCACCTGAGATGAACTGAAGCAAAGTGGAAAAGTGTGCTGTGGTGTGAGTCCACATTTCAAATTGTTTTTGGAAATCATGGACGTTGTGTTCTGTGGGCTAAAAAGGAAAAAGACCATGTGGATTGTTACCAGCGCAAAGTTGAAAAAAGCATCTGTGATGGTCTGGGGGTGTGTTAGTGCCTCTGTGATGGTCTGGGGGTGTGTTAGTGCCTCTGTGATGGTCTGGGGGTGTGTTAGTACCCATGGGTAATTTGCTCTTCTGTGAAGGCTCCATTAATCCTGAAAGGTACGTACAGGTTTTGGAGGAACATATGCTGCCATCCGAGCAACGTCTTTTTCAGGGACATCCCTGCTTATTTCAGCAAGACAATGCCAAGCCACATTCTGCACGTGTTACAACAGCGAGGCTTCGTAGTAAAAGGGTGCGGGTACTAGACTGGCCTGCCTGCAGTCCAGACCCTGTCTCCCATTGAAAATGTGTGGTGCATTATGAAGCGCAAAATACGACAACGGAGACCCCGGACTGCTGAGCAACTGAAGTTGTACATTCAGCAAGAATGGGAAAGGATTCCTCCTGCAAAGCTTCAACAATTATTGTCTTATTCATTGTTGTTAAAAGGAAAGGTGATGTAACACAGTGGTAAACATGCCCCTGTGTCAGCTTTATTGGAACATGTACTAGACATTAAATTGAAAATGAGTGAATATTTGCATAAAAACAATAAAGTTTATCACTTTGAACATTGAATATCATGTCTTTGTAGTTTATACAGTCCAATATAGGTTGAAAAGGATTTGCAAATCATTGCATTTTGTATTTAATGTTTTACACAATGTCCGAAGTTCATTGGAATTGGGGTTGTACACAAAATGGAGTCTTGTGAGCTTTAATCCATGTTCTAATGCTGTTACCTCCTCAAAAACAGACCTGGAGTTGTGTTTTGTTTCATTCACACTTGTTTGAGTAACACTTTGTTAGTCTGTCTACATCTCCAAAGCTCAAAATGCTCTGTCCCACCTTGTTTTGTCATGAAGTGGTAGTTTTCAAGTTAACAGCTCCTTTTACCTTTAGTTCAGTAGAGATTCCAGGGCTGAAATCATCCAAATGATTTTAGTGAAGGTGTATGGAATTTAAAAACACAGTGGAGAACTTCCTGTATCACCACATGACATCACAAGGTGGAACAGTGTTTTCAGTTTGAGAGAAGAACTCATCCTTAATATGCAGGGTTTGTGTTAAACATGTGTTAATGAAACATGATTCACGTTTTCTGAATATTTCTATCCAGTATTTTAAGACATAATTAAAGCTGTCTGCTGTTTCTGAAAGTCTTCATTGAGATTGGTTAAATCCACCTGTCGCTCTAGACTGAGGCTGACCAATAGGAGGAGTGAGCAGTGGAAAGTGTCTGTTCTTGACCCCAGAGCTGCATTTAAAGGTCCATATTACACTGTTCTCTGATCTATTCTAATGCAGTTTCCTCATCACAAACAGACCTGGAGTTGTGTTTTGTTTCATTCACACATGTTTAACACACAAACTGCATATTTAGACCGAGTTCTTCTCTCAAACAGAAAACACTTCCTGATACAGGAAGTGCTCCACTGTATATTTAAACTCCACACACCTTCACTAGAATCATTTGGATCATTTCAGCTCTGGAATTCCCAATCTCTACTGAACTATAGCATTATAACATAGATTAAGGCTACAAGTCAGTTTACAGTCAATTTTGTGTAATATGGGACACAGGGAATGGGTGCTTTATAGTGGCTCTACCCTTTGAAGATAATGTGAAATTTAGTGAATTCTGATCTGTCCTCAGTTTTGAAGGAAGAAGGTATTGGTCTGAGGGCTGCATTTGGACACTCCTGCACTAGTTGATAAGCAGTTTCCAGACTTCTTTCTCTGTATGTAACTCTAGTCTAGTCTTATCCAGGCTGTAGGAGTTGTGAAGCAGATATTAGAGCCTGGTACTGTGTGAGGCCTCTGCTGTTTATACATTAACCAGCAGGAGTGTGTCCTGTGCCTGTGGTGGTTAGGTTCGAGCCCACCTCACAGGCCTAATTAGAACCTGGCTCCTATGTAAACGATTTAAAGCTTTAGCTCAGCACATTCTGCCTTTGTATAAAACTCTGCTTCTGCCTCAGGTTGGGCTTTCAAACACCTTCACTATTTAAAAACTGTTCTTACAAATCACACTTGTTAAGAATGCATTCTGTGTTCTGTGTTCAGAGCTGGCAAACGCAGGGCGCCCACTCTTCCCTGGCAACGATGTGGACGACCAACTGAAGAGAATTTTCAGATATCCTTTTGAATAATTTGTAGATATCGACAAAAGCATAGTTCTCTCTTCTGCTTAGTGAGCCAAACACTCAAAACATGATGGTTTTACATTCAGCCTCTTCGATTGAATGATTCACTCCAATGGAAACGTTTCAGTTGGTGTATCTTTAACCCACAAACGTTGTTGGGAACGCCGACCGAGGAGCAGTGGCCCACAATGACCAAGCTCCCAGATTACAAGGTGAGCTATTGACTTCCTGTTAGCGGGAAGTTTGCTTCACTGACAAACTCAAACTCATTTCTTTGTCTGCAGCCATATCCCATGTACCCAGCCACCACCTCCCTGGTCAATGTGGTACCCAAACTCAGTAGCACAGGGCGGGATTTACTCCAGGTAATGTCAACATCCCATATTCCAAACTTTTTAGCTTTCAATAGTCTCTGCACAACAGCGCCCTCCAACTCGCTGTTAGCATCACTGCCTCCTGTCCAGTTTTATCTCTGAGGTTTTTACCGAGTCACAATAAAATGAAAAATATGTAAAGCTGAGGCTCTGGACAGGGAGCTGCAGGTGGGTTAGGGGTCAGAGGTTAGGGGGTTAGACAGTGGACAGGAAGCTGCTGGTGGATGTCACTGACATGTCAAATACAACACTAATAAAATTAATACTTCACCAAAGACACTTCTGTGTTTAGAAAGGCATGTTTGTGTCTCAGTGCTAATGCTAATTTTGAGTGTTAATTTAATCAGGTCACCTTTATTTTAATAAATTATAATTTTAATAAAAGTGTCAATTTAATATGTAGTTAAAAACTATTATGTAACAGCAATGTAATAACAAAGCGTTTTGGGATTTGAGTTTGACTTTTCAAATATATATTGAAGTTAAATTGTTAAACTGCTCCAGGCAACAATGAGCCTTCTTCACATCCTTAGCAACAAGCGCACAGCAACATCAAAAATAGAGAGTTAGGTTTTTTATAAAGATCAAATCACATTAAACTATATTTATTTCCCTGAGCTTAAACCACTCAATCCTCGGGGTGATTCTTCAACAATTTTCAAATTGCTTTTTTTTCTCCAGAACCTTTTGAAATGTAACCCAGTCCAGCGGATCTCAGCGGAAGAGGCCTTGCAGCACCCGTACTTTGCCGACTTCTGCCCTCCATAAGGAAAAGACGCCTTCTCATCCCCCAATCATATTTCTCCATTTTGTCCCGAGCTGTTTCCATGACACTCCCATCACTCACTCTGGTCGTGCCTCAGCGTGAAAGAAACTCACAAAGGCTCAGTAGGCTTTTAACGTATTTATACTGGTATAAAGTTCTCCCCGTCATTTCACAGGAGGTGAAATGTTACAATAAACCACTTTAATATATCTGAAGTATATGGGATTATTTTTTGCAATAGGGACGTTTTTTTGTTTTAAAAACTAAGAAATTGTCCAGTAGGCACCGTGAAGATTTGAAACATACACACAACTGTCTTTTACATTTGCCTGGCAGCTAAAGGTCGCTACTGTTTGGCAATAATGACATAATCTAATAATTTTTAAAATCATAATCCCATCACATGACTGACATAGTTACATATTTAAAGTAGTTTTGCCATAGACTGTATATATAAATGGACTCAGCTAACCTGCTAGCCCCTGTCCAAACAGAAATAGATCATGATCTGGTCATCAACTCTGGTTCCATTTCACTCTCTATGTAAATACTGTGTCCCCTCTCTCTGTAACTGCTGCAGTCAGACTCGTCATTTTGACCTTAATGTTCGTATTAACCTGCTCTACATGATCCTGGGTTTTTTATTTCACTGTTGTCTGTAAATCAAGATATGAACATTAATAACAGACAAATCAGGCACCTTCTTTCCCTGAGGGTGCTCTCTAGTGTTAGCAACGGGTTTGATCGACAGCATTGCTAAGAATGCACTCCCTGCTAAGCCAGTGGTGTGAGTGGGAAGCGGCATTACCTTCAACAGCTTTTCGACGGATTGACTCCTTAGTTGCTATGATACTCACGGTCCGGATTCCAAATATAGAACTCTGCTCCAAATTGGCTAACGGCTAGCTTTGATGAGCTTCGTTTGACTGGAGCCAATTGCTGTGGGTGATGTCACACTTAGTCCACTTCTTTATACAGTCTGTGGTTATTTCACTACCTTGAAATGATTGTAAAATATTAATATGGAAAGTTTATAATTTTCTCAGGCTTTTCTGTGTTTTTGTGCACATTTATTTTATTTTATTTTAATTCTGTTTATTATATGTTGAACCAGTTAAAATCTGGTTATTTAATAATGGGCCAATATGAATTAGATGTGGACCAGTAGTAACACATTGCTTTGAGAGTTTTGGTGGCGCTTGGTCTTGGGACAATATTGAAATTATGAGTAACGATTGTCAGAGCCAAAATAATATCACAATAATGATTTAAGTTTAAAAATATTCTGCATATGAATCATTTTAATATTATAAATAAGTTCCATATTTAAACATCTGCTATACTCTACAACTACAATCTCACAGAGAATATTTTGGGTGAGCAGGGCTGTTGACTGAAATTTGGGACCAGGGGCAAGAAGCCTTACATGGGTTCCTTTCTAAGACAAATTAATAGGAAGAGGGTCCAATTCTGGCCCCCTAAAACCCCTTTGTCCTTTCCATCGACTCCCCTGTGGATAAGTAGATTTTTTTTCTGCACATTCTGATGACGTAAGGGGGATTATCTTTGTTGGCTATTCTCACGATTATGTAAATGTCCGATCTATAATTGTCGTCCCTTTTTATCACGATAAATTATAGTATTGTCCCATCCCTAGAAGCGCTTTTGTATCGTTTTACTCTAGAAATCAGAATTTTACATTACGGTTGTGTTAGTAGTTTTAAATATTAAAACTTATTTTTGTCAATATTTTTCAAGATTTTTGAATTTAGCATTTTGGTGAGGTTAAAGGTGAGGTCCTATATTATGCAAAATGGACTCTCGTGAATTTTAAACTATGTTCTAATGCTGTTCCCTCCTCAAAAACAGACCTGGAGTTGTGTTTTTTTCATTCACACATGTTTAAGTACCACTTGGTCTGTCTACATCTCCAAAGTGCAAAATTCTCTGTTGCACTTTGTGATGTCATGAAGTGGTAGTTTCCAAATTGACAGTTACCATTTACATCCAAATCATTCTAGTAAACTGTGTGGAGTTTAAAAACACAATGGAGCACTTCCTGTCTCACCATATGACATTACAAGGTGGAACAGAGTGTTTTCAGTTTGAAAGAAGAACTCGGCCTAAATATGCAGGGTTTGTGTGTTAAACATGTGTGAATAAAACAAAACACAACTCCAGGTCTGTGTGATGAGGAAACAACATTAGAACATGGATCACAAAATGGCGTAACATGAGCCTTTTAAGTTAATATGGGCCCTTTAAGTCGCCTTCTTCATAAACAGATTTTAAATTTTTGCTGATCTAGACCCAGGTTGTGAGTGCATGTATTTATTAACAAAGAAACGACTATTCTGTTTGTTCTGTTCTGTGTAGCATCATGTCATCTAGAGACGATGTTTTTTTTTCTTTTTTCAGACAAAATCCTGGAAGTCATTTTGTACCATGAACCAACAATGGATTTTGCACTTTGCTAGAACATTTAGCTTTCGATGGTAGGACCTGGAACAAATGTCATTGGTATTCTGTGCATAAATCAGCCAATAAGATTCAGTATTCAGTAGAGATGATATAAAAATGCTTTGCACATCCTGTGTTTGCCTGTTTATTCACCATAGCAACTGAAGGTTACAGGACAGAGCTTTATTTCAAAAGACCTAAGCTGTGTATTCAAAAATGTTAAAGGTCCACTGTGTAACTGGTCCAACAACTGCTCATCTCCATGGAATTGTCAATGCGTTGATTTTTTTTTTAATATATATATATTTTTTTATAATAGGTTCGTTTTCCACATCAAGATTCAGTTTGTTTTCATCTCTGACAATTTGGACTGCTCACTAGTACCTCACAGTGGTCACGTGATGTTGCTGTGATGTGTCCAGTCATTTGATTTAAACAGGTTTTGGCGCTGTCTTCCTACCGGTGGAGGTAGGACGACACTGCCATCTGGAGTTCAACATCTTCAAGACAGTATCCCAGGTGTGAGAATAAAAAGCCCCCAAAACTAAACCTTGGTCTGAAAAAAGAATCTATTAAACTGAATTATCAGAAGACCAGATAAAACTCATTAGAGAAATTGCTTTGACTGTTCCACATTAAACAAGCATTTGGTGCTGCTAGGTTTCAAGGTACACAGAGCAATGACAACTGTATTGGAATGAATGCAAGATGAAAACATTTAATGCCATAGTATGGACAATTCTAGGCAAAGTGGTAATGTCTCCATGGAGAGAAGCAGGTAGTGGATCCTTCACCTGAACAGTGAACACACCTTTAAACTGGTGCTAAAGTGAAAATAAAATTAAAAATGCAAATGTGATTTGCACTTATTATAGGCTAGTTGCATGTGCTCACAGGGGAGTTATATTAGATGGTGGCCCATGTGAGGCTTCTTGTCCCGTGCTCCCAAAATTTCTGTTGATGGGCCTGTTTGTTTGCGTATACAAATGGATGCAGTTCAGATTGGTGTTCTTAGTGTAGAAGTGGCACAGATAGTAAAGGGCCCATATTAACTTAAAGGGCCAGTATCAGGCTAGTTTCTGATATGCTCTAATGTAGTTTCCTCATCACAAACAAACCTGGAGTTTTGTTTTGTTTCATTCACATATGGCTAACACATAAACCATGAATATTTAGGCTGAGTTCTTCTCTTAAACTGAAAAAACTCAGTTTGTGATGTCATCATGTAGTGATACAGGAAGTGCTCCACTGTGTTTTTAAACTCCATACACCTTCACTATAATCATTTGGATCATTTCAGATCTGGAATTGCCAATTTCTACTGAACCAAAGGTAAAAGGAGCTGTTAACTTGAAAACTACCACTTCACAAGGTGTAACAGAGCATTTTGAATTTTGGAGATGTAAACAGACTAATAATAATGTGTTACTCAAACATGTGTGAATTAAACAAAACACAACTCCATTTTCTGTTTTTGATGAGGAAACAGCATTATTATAATATGACTTAAAATTCACAAGAGTCCATTTTGTGTAATATAAAGTAAAGTCAGCTCCTCCCACTTTAAGGTCGTATTCTAAACGAGCTTTGCTAATGTGTGTCTTTTATAGTGATGGATTTACCATGTGTGATTTAAAAAAACAAACCACATGGACACGTCTGTGTAGAATAACTATTTAATGTACATAGTTAAAATCACATGTTATCTACAGTTGAATGCACTTAGTTTAGGTGAACCAGATGAAGCAAAGCTAGCTCCCCAGACATTAACATCTCTACATCCGCTCAGTGCTACCTGTAAGAGGAGGTCAGAACTGGCACAGTCCCAGGTCGGGGTCATGAGGATTTAGGAGGAATTAATCTGAACAACATGAATCGTTTGTTTCATCTGGCTCTCAAGTACATTTTTCAAAATTACAAAATGGAGGATGATATTACATCTGAGAGCAGAGATAGGACTGTTTTAGGATTACATAATGGGCATGCAGGGTCGAAGCAACGCAAGTGTGGAAACAGTTTGAGAAAGAGTTTAAACTGGCTGATAACTTGAATGGCAGATTGCACTATAAGACTGGACAAAAACGGCGTATGAAAGTTCAAATACACTCTGCTGTTCTTGGACTGGATATAAGGCAGGGGCTAGAGACTAAACGTCACAACAGGTTTTTAAAAAGTCTCAGATTACATCATGTTCTGATTTATGCTCTAATGTCTCCTCATCACAAACAGACCTGGAGTCGTGTTTTGTTTCATTTGCACGTGTGTGAATCAAAGAAAACACATCTCTGGGTATGTTTTTGAGGAGGTAACAGCTTCATAACATTAAAAGCTCATAAGAGTCAAGTTTGTGTAATCTAGGACCTTTAATATTTGATCAAATTAAAGCACTAACCCAATATTGTCAGAACAGCATCACTGTGTAACTTGAACTGGCTTCACACTCAAAGACTACAGCCTGCTTTTATTAAGTCAGAAAGAGAACCCAGATTTTCCAACAGTGGTATCGGACCCAGTGCATTTATTGCTCTAAACACAGCGCCGCATTTTAAGTTTGTCGAAATTTTCAAGTTTTTTTCCAAGGTGGAGGCTCTTGTGCTGATGCCAGAAAGAACAGGCTGAGTGGACCACATTATAGTGATTTCTTCAAACCACAGTCCAGTTGATTGGATTAAACCTTGACATTATAAAGGACTTTCAAAATGATTTAAGCCCATAGTTTCTGGCATCATTCCTCTTCCCGTCTCTAAACAAGAGCCTTGAAGGTAGTAAGAACCACAGACGTTTGGTCAGAGACTCTCAAAGTGATGGCTCATCTCCGAGTTTTGTGCTTCGTGTCAACAGTCGATTACAGACAAAAGTTCTAAAGCTACACTGATATGAACACGTGAGCGTGATCAGGTTTATGCATGGAACTGCTTGGACCAGGGGCGGCGCTATCATCAGGCTAGAGGGGCCTCTAATCAACTGCCCTTCAGAGCCACCAGTGGGCTCAGACTCATTCTATCAATATCACAATAAACCAGATTAGTTTACTTTTACACAACACAGTATCAGTATCTGATTGTCTTATTCCCCCCTTTAGAATGGACTAGTCCAAGAGTGCACACTGAGGGGGGAAGGCCACATTGCTGCTGTGGTAGTTTCAATAATTCAATGTGTGTTCATTTTCTAAACATCTTTGAAAGATTCCAACTTCAGTTTTTCTTGCTCTGTGGAGGGGGGAGGTCTGTGGTAAGGTAAACATTTCTGCTGACTATACTTTTCACTAAAGACACAGCTGCTCATCAAAAAGTCTCTTCACAGAGTCAGTTTTTGGCTCCACTTTTAGACCAATACAACGAACAAGCCGCCCATGAATACATGTGTTTTATTTACCCAAATATTAACTGTGTGTATTTACATGTTGCACCCAACAAGGTTATCCCACTGAAAAAGTACATCTAGATGCAGACTATCACTTAAGTCACTTGAGTTCTGGATCAGACTCTGTGTGTGTGTGTCTGATCTTTAATCTTTAATCCACCCCCCCCCCCCCCCCCCCCTGTAACAAACACACACATATACATGTACACGTGTACACACACATGTACACACACACACTCTGAATTAAGGTTTCAAATCCACCCTAAGTAAAATAAATAGATGTGTGTGTTTCAAGAACAATGGGGCATTTATATCATCGTCCGTTTTCCACAAACTTGACTCGGGCCCCCCAGATGCTAGCTCCGCCTCTGGCTTGGGTATGATGAAGGGAAATAGGTTTAGAACGGACATGAGATGATAGTATTCACTAGTGGTAAATGCTTCAGTTCTGCTCATCGAGTCACCAGTTGATATTTACACAACAGGAACCAATTGTCAGGTCAGAGACTGGCTTTGTCCAGCAGTTTTCTGTTAAAACCATTGGACTTGTGGATGCAATGAAATACTGGTGTAGGCCATTGAATGCAGAGATTCATATTTGAAATGTTAGCTTAGCATTAGCAGCATTGTTAAACAAACACCAAGGCTAACCATGATAAAACTGCATCTAAAACCTGCTCAAGAGTTTGGGGCATCAGGGAATCGAGCCCCAGACCCCTGTACATAGTTAAAACCATGAGCTCATCTAGATCATTCTGACTCAGCCTGTGCAGAGTCTCACATGGAGAACGCAGCCTCTACAAACATGACGCAGCCAGGAGCGGCGCCAGGTGCGGCGCCCGGAGCCCGGCACCTGTAAGAACGTGTTAAGTGAGCGCCCCCATTGTAGAACGTAGCCCTCTCCAATCAAAAATGTCTGGCACCGCCCCTGGACACAGCTCCTTTAAAGATGGAAACACAGCTGTCAGGGCTTGGCCCGAGGAGGAGATGAGTAAATAGTTTATTATAGGTATTTATACATGTTCTGGTAGAGTAACAATAGTAGTAACAGATTACAATGGTAGATCTGTACAATGTGTTTGAAATGAGGACTGAGGTGAGCGCTTCCTCTGGTCTGAGGTGAGTCTCATGTTTTATCACCAGGAACTCAAAGACACTTGTGGCCCACTCAAAAAACGCCATCTGCTTCCACACAGATGAACAGTTTGTCTAGAAGTAAATACAGCTCTGCTAATATGTACTCTATATATATCTATTTAAATATTGTATCTGATGGATCACATGAGCGGTACTGAATTTCTGAATGGCATTTGAGTATTTACACAGTTTAAGAGGGTCTCCGTATACAATTAATGTCTCAGAGCAGAATACCATCACAGAGACTTGTGCTGCTGATGAAGACGATGATGAAACCCCTTTTATGAAGAATTTTTATCCAATCAAAAACAAAAATGAACCATAAACATATACATAACACATACATAAAAGAAACCCATGTTTTCTCGTCTGTTTTCCGAGGATCCACACTCACTCTCAAATACATTTACAATAATAATTATGTGACCATAAGACCAGGGTGACCAATCATGGAGCAGCAAAACACCAGAACAGTGTTACGATCGTCACTGAGGTGTTTATAAAGCCTCTCCCATTTGAAAAACAATAATACAGATGGAACCTTATTGTAACAAATACCAATTGTATAGTTGATGCTGGATTGGATCAGAATTCTAGAGCCTTAAAATGTGTGTGTGTGTGTGTGTGTGTGTGTATGTATATATATATATATATATATATATTTTTTTTTTTTTTACCCCATGTTCTAATGCTGTGAACAGAGTGTTTTCTGTTTGAAGAAGAACCCACAAAAAATGCAGGGTTTGTGTGTTAAACATCTGTGAATGAAACAAAACACAACTCCAGATCTATTTGTGATGATGAAACAGCATTAGAACACAGATCAGAGAATAGACTCATATGGGCACTTTAAATAGTGTAACATGGGCCCTTTAAGGTAATATGGGCCTTTAAATGGCATCTTGAAAGCTGAAATATGTTGATATTGTTCTGTGCGTCGCTCTGGTTAATCTGTTCAATAAAGAATATCTGACTACACTATTTCTACGTTTCAGACATGCGCTTATATTGACAGCGTTGGTTCATTGCGCCTCCTGCAGTTCAAAGACAAAAATAGGCTCAAATAGACTCAACTATAGATTCAACATGAGGTTTTAATGTGAGAACCCTGCACTTGCTCTGCTCAAGTTCGGCTTTTCAAAATGGCTGCACCTTGCACTTTCACGAGGATGAGCTCAGACTGAAACTTAGACCGAGGCTGAGCTCAGTGTTCGTGTGCTGTTCCAATCAAGCATCAACTGTTTTTACAATCAACTTACTCAGAGGTGAGAGACAAGCCAAACATGTACTTAATGAATATTAATGTTACTTTAGAATAATGTTACTCAAATAAAAGTACAGAGTAGTGGTCCAAAACATTACTTGAGTAAAAGTATAAAACATATTTGGGGACCTACTTAAGAGTAGAGTAAGAGTAATATCAGAGGTATAGTTTGAAGTTAATGTAAAGTGGAGGAAAACATTAAATAAAGCTCAAAATATAAACCACAAAACTGTCACAGCTGTAAAAATCATATCTGTGGGACACAGAACTGTTATCTGAGAGTATATCAAATGTACTGTTACTGCAAACTAAATATTACTCAAGTAGGATCAGTAGTGGAACATAACCTAAGTAGAAGTAGTAAAGTACTGTACTTAAGTAAAAAAAAAAAAAAAAAAAAGTTATCTGTACTTTACTTAAGAGGATTTTACAGTGTATACTTTTTATTTTTACTTCAGTACAATTGAGAGCAGTATCTGTACTTTATACTCCACTACATTTTTGAACTGGGCTGAAAATTAAAAGTATTTTTTATTATTGTGTGAGACCTGCTGAAAAGACTGAGGATTTATTTTTTAACATGTTAATAATTTAAACCAACAAAAATATACAAATAAAAACAGAAAAAAATGATCGATTCAATTGTTTCTGTTGAACAAAATTCATCTCAAATATTTATCACAATCACTACATTTGAAGCTTTATAAGACTCAAAATCTGCATGAAATACTTTTACTTTTTACTCTTTAAGCACATGTTTAAACAGGTACTAATAGGTTACTAATACTTTTACTTAAGGAGATTATTTCATGTGGTACTTGAGGACTTTTTGGCTCGTGCGGTCGTAGAGGAAAATTTGGGGTTGGGAGGAGTTCGGGGAGGCCATGGCGGAGGACTATCGGCCTCAAAGAGATTCTGACAAACCGTTTGACGCCTCAGGAGGGGGAAGCAGTGCTTCACCAACACTGTTTACAGTGCGGGTGTAAAGCTGCTGACCTCGCCTGGGGGGTAGAAGGAATACTTTGAGGATCTCCTCAATCTCACCGTCATGTCCTCCAAGGAGGAAGCAGAGACTGGGGACCCTGGAAGCGGACTTGTACATCACCCTGAAGTCACTGAGGTGGTTGAAGCTGAGATCTGTCCTGAGTGTCTTAAGTCTCTGGATGTTGTGGATCTTGGTTGACACATCTCTGCAACTTCGCGCAGCGGTCGGGGACAATACTGCTGGACTGGCAGACCGGGGTGGTGGTTCCTCTGTTTAAGAAGGGGGTTCCAATTATAGGGGAATCACACTCTTCGGCCTTCCCAGTAAGGTCTGGCTGGGATGAGAATCAGCTCCTCTAAATCTGAGGCCGTGGTTCTCGACCGGAAAAGGCGGCTTGCCCTCTCCGGGTGGGTGGTGAGTCCCTGCCTCAAGTGGACAAGTTCAAGTATCTTGGGATCTTGGTCATGAGTGAGGGAAGGATATGTCCGCAGTAATGTGGTCGCTGTATCGGACTGTTGTGGTGAAGGAGCTGAGTCCAAATGCAAAGCTCTCTATTTACCGGTCAATCTACTTTCCTACCCTCATCTGTGGTCCTGGTTTAGTCCTGGTTTAGTTCTGGTTTAGATCTCTGTTCCTATAATCAACTACGGTCATGGGCTTTGGGTGATAACCGAAAGGACAAGATCGTGAATACAAGTGGCCAAAATGGATTTCCTCTGTAGGGTGGCTGGGTGCTGGCCTTAGAGATAGGGTGAGGAGCTCAGTCACACAGGAGCTGCTGCTCCTCCACATCGAGAGGAGCAGGTCGCTCGGTCATATCCCACCGGGAGGAGGCCCCGGGGAAGACTGAGGACACGCTGGAAGGACTATGTGCCTTGGCTGGCCTGGGATCGCCTTGGGGTTCCATCGGAGGAGCAGGAGGAAGTGTCTGGGAAGTTTGCCAGTCTCTGCTTAGACTGTTGGCCCCATGACCCGGCCCCACATGACAGGAAAAAAATGGATGGATGAACTTTTTGGCTCCAGAATTGAGCACATCTTCCACCACTGAGCAGGAGCAAAAGTCTGATGTAAAAATGAAGTACAATTTCTGAATTGATCCCACCTCTGCTCTTCTTCATCATCTATTTACATTCAGTGAGGATGAGGAGCAGCTTTACAAAAACTCACAGCTCTACAATCAAAACGCAAACCTGATTCTATAATCCAGGGTCTCTAGAAGGACCTTACAGAAGAAGAGAAGGGAACGGAACAAGAGAACGGAATGAGAGAACAGAATGAGAGAACAGAATGTGAGAACAGAACGAGAGAACAGAAGGAGAGAACAGAATGAGAGAACAGAACAGTGAGATGGACATGGAGGAAACCTGAGATCTGCTTTCGTTTCTCTGATGACAGTATTCTGTTCCTCTTCAGACATTTTTATCCCTCTTTTAAATTGTATGTACGCTCTTTGTGAGATGAATACAGAAATGGTTTCACAGTTTGCTGTCTGTAGCCCCCTGTCCCTACCCCCTGTCCCCGCCCCCTGACCCCGCCCCCTCTGTGGACCTCGTCGTCAACAGGCGAACTCCTCGAAGTTGCCTAGAGTCGGGTGACGAGGTAACATGTTCGGCGTGAATCCGAGGCTGTCCGAGTGACTCCGCAGTGTGTCACAGGTGCTCTGGAAAAAACACAAAAGAAGAAGCGGGAAGGAGAAAGAGGAGGAGGAAGAGGAGGAGAAGAAAAAAGGGAAGGAGGAAGAGGACGGGGAGGAGGAGGGAGGAGAAGAAGAAGGTAGGAAGGAAGGAAAAAGAGTAAGGGGGGAGGAGGACGGACGAGGAGGCGGAGGAAGAAGGACGAGGAGGAGGAGAAGGAGGGAGAAGGAGGAGAAGAAGGGAGGAGGAGGGGATGAGGAGAAGAAAAAAGAGGGAGGAGGACAAAGAGGAAGAAGATGTCAACCGGATTTAGGAAGAAATGATGGAGGAGGAAAAGGAGGAGGAAAAGTGGACAGCGGGTGGACCAAGATGACAGAAATGAAAACGATGAGCACAAAACATGATGTATAATCACGTGATGATGTAACAGAGATAAAAGAAACGAGGGAAGTGAGGGACGAGTGGAAGGAGAGAGAGAAAGAGGAGAGAAGAAACAGTTTAGTCGTGGGGTTGATCTTGTATTTGTAATAGTCACAGAGTTCAGTTCTATTGTGTGTCCAGAGCAGAACCGTAGACAGCAGAAGAACAGGCAGTGTCTCATAACGCGAAAAATATGTAGTTCATCTGCCAATCCAAAGTCTGGACAGCCCTATTTTTTATTTATTTTTACTAATTTATACATTTTATAAACAAACAGAAGACATCAAATATATGAAGCAAGATATATGGACTTATGTAGTGAAGAAAAAAAAGGTGAATCCATCCTTAGACCTAAACCTAAACAAGTAAAACAATAGTGCTAGCCAGTTTGCTAATAGCCAGTATGCTAATAGCTAGTATGCTAATAGGCGTGGGAGCACCCATTAGGTCCCTGAATGATTATGCAAAATATAACCCAATATGGCACAGTTTTTGTCTTCTGCGTGTATATAAAATGTTTAAAGTAAAACTGAATGAGACGAAGTGTCCAAACAAAAACATCATTATGAACCAGCTGACCCCACAGGAGGATCACTGCTGGACCAGGACCAGGGGTGAGTTCATGCTCAGCCTGTTTTACTAGTAGATATTTATAGTATCTATGCTTTGCCTGGAATATTCCATAGTATAGCATTAAACCAACACATCTCCAAGCAGGAGACACAACCATGTCAAAAAAGGAGTCATTTTCTAAACACTAGATACACAAGTTTATTACTATGCTGTGAAATATTCCAGGTAAACCATTAACATCTCCATGGAGATGAGCAGGTGATGTACCCTCCACTATAGTTTTAATACAGAGCAACTTTGATCCTGGTCTTTTAATACTTTCTACTCTACAACCATTTTGATCAAGACTGAAGTAACAAGTATTTTGAGTTTCAGTTTAAAGGTTTAAAATATATAAATATATGTATGTGTGTTTAAATATTTAACCTGTAACATGTAGTAAAGCATGAATATGCAAGGCTCATTTTACAAATTGTTTTCCAAATGCTTTAATTAAATTAATTATTTATTTATTTATTAAGATTTACCCTTGCCTATTTTAATATAATTGGGTCACGTTCGTCAGGCCAGATTAATAAGCCCAAAGGGCTGTGTGTGGCCCCCGGGGCATAGTTTACCCATGTCTGCTCTATTCTCTGATCTCTGTTCTAATGTTTCCTCGTCACAAACAAACCTAGAGTTGTGTTTTGTTTCATTCACACATGATTAACACACAAACCCTGCATATTTAGGCTGAGTTCATCTCTCAGACTGAAAAGACTCTGTCTCACCTTGTGATGTCATCAAGTGGTAATACAGAAAGTGCTCCGCTGTGTTTTTAAACTCCATACACCTTCATTAGAATCATTTGGATGACTTCAGGTCTGGAATTACCAATCTCTACTGAATTAAAGGTGAAAGGAGCTGTTAACTTAAAAACAATCACTTCATGACATCACAAGGTAGAACAGAGAATTTTGAGCTTTGGAGATGTAGACAGACTAATAATAAAGTGTTACTCAAACATGTGAATGAAACAAAACACAGCTCCAGGTCTGTTTTTGAGGAGGGAACAGCATTAGAACAGATATTAAAGCTCACAAGAGACCATTTTGTGTAATATAGCACCTTTAAACCAACACTATCTCTTATATTCCACATGTTGTAGCCAAGTCAAACCGCATAAGCAAAATGGACGATATATTCTTCCACTGTCTGCAGTTACATGCGTTTAGCCAATTAGCCAATTAGCAGTTTAAAAAAATGTTGCAGCAACATTTAACTATGTATATTCTTAACCCTAATTCCAAGAATCCAACCAACTCGAGGTCACTAATCTGTCCTGACCGTGACAGTACGAGCACAGTGCTGCAAAGACATCTGCCCTCTTTTTAGGCTGGGTGTATGAGATGGTATTAAGAATGTATGACAGAGAGGGACAGCGTGGAGGGAGGATCTTTTATCAATGGGGTGTGCTACCTGGGGGCATGATTTGGCGTGACACCAGGGCTGGTTGGGTTCTCTGGAAACTCCTGGAATAGACATGATGAAAAGAAAAGATGGGTGAGGGTGACTGGAATGGAAATAAAGCACAATGCTCATATCAAAAGAACATAGGAGGGAGGAAGAGTGCGTGAGGCAGAGACATCATTACAGCTCCCAGGGATTTTCAGGTCCAGTGAGGAGGTGGACGGGGAAATAAAATAAAAGTTAGAGTAAGGAACAGAATGGAAAACGGGACTGAATGAATGTCCAAGGCTCTGTTTCTATCAAGTGTACAGTACAGTTAGTTTACATCGGGTGCGAATGGCGGCACAAGCAGGGAACTTGATCTGGTATCAGCAAAAGCCCATTTCACAGAGCTGCCTGGGTATTTCTGGTTCTCTCTTTGAGAGAACCGGAGACGGAGCCGCTCTTCCTGGTGCATTCATTCTTTTAATAGAATCTTGCTCAAAATAAACCAATATTTAAATATGAAACAGCAAACAGCAGGTGACAGGCGGAGGATCACAGACACCATGTTAAGACCTTTACGATGATATAAACACTTCACCAGAGGATGCTTCTTTAGAAATGTAGGTATTTGTGTCTTGAAGCTAATGCTAATGCTAACTGAAATCAAAATGAATTAATCCCCCTTAGTGATGTTAAAATAGTGCTGCAATCTGAATGATTTTACACAGAAAAACAATGGGCTTGTCATTGTGTGTTGTTTATACAAGTAGGTATTTGGGTTTCAAACAAAATACTGATGCTAATGCTAATGCTAGTCTAATCTAAATCTCATAGTAGAACAAAACAACTTCATGAAAATACATCTAATGACAAGGCCATTGTTTTTCTGTGTAAAATCATTCAGATTGCAGCGCTATTTTAACATCACTAATTCATTTTGATTTCAGTTAGCATTATTATTGGCTTCAAGACACATTTTCCTATATTTCTAAGCACAAAAGCTTCCTCTGCTGAAGTATTTACATCGTAGTAAAACTCCTGACATGCTATCTGTGATGATCTGTCTGTAACCTGTTGTCCGCTGTCTGATATTTAAATATTCATTTATTTTAGCACGACTCGACTAATTTCCAACACACAATGAACAGAGCCGGAAGTGTGGCTCTGCAGTTTTAGAGAGAAACAGAATTATCCAAGCAGCTGTCAGATTGTGGGGAAACTCCAGGCAAACCAATAATGATGACTGAATGATTTAACTCATCACTAATACGCAGGTGCTAAAATATGGCAAAATATTAGTTTATTCTGTATCACTTTGTAAACAAATCGGTTCCGAAGAATCTTTCCTTACAGTGTTTTACCTCATTTGTACTTTGTCATATACCCTCGCTGCTGGCGTGCGGACCTCTGAGTCCCAGTCTCTTATTATCCATTTGACCTTTGACCCAGTACACTCTGCTCTGTGTCCACCGTCTGATCACTGTTGTCACATGATAACAACTGCTTAACCTGTGTGCCAAGAAGTGTTTTGGCCTCGTCCACCTTAAACGAGTCTAAACTGGTTTGCTGGTTCATGTAATTTTTATAAATATGCTTTATGTGCTGACACTGACACAGCTTAGGACAAAATAACGCTCTGACTCTTTGATTCTTGTTGTTTTGCTTGTAGAAATTCCACAACATGACAGAAACAGAGGAATGTAGAGACATTATTTTGTTTTGTAGATTTGTGGCCCTGCATTTTATATGATGAGGAAAATGTGGCATGAACGCAGTAAACAGAGAAAGAACACTACGTAAACCTTAAGCCACGCCCCCAAACACTGAACTGGACCTGTGCCTTATGTAACCCTCCCTCTGGGCATTTGTGGGGTAATATCTAATTCCACTTTTCAAAATAAAATCAACTCTTTGTTTTAATATCTCAACCTCAGCTCTCCAGCGTTGGCTGAACCCTGGAACGAGAGTTCATGCAAATATAAAACAGCCAGAAACGAACCCAGAGATTTTTCATTGCTGCTGTGGAAAGTTGTGTGTTTGAGCCACTCAGACTCATTGTGTTTGATGAAAAACTTTGGGTTCGATTGACGTGTAAAAAATGAATTCAGCCAAAGAGAAATGTGGATTTGATTGACTCAAAAAGCGACAGAAAAAGCCTCTGTAACAGTTTGAACAAATCAGCACCAAAGAAGAAATGAATGTGCTTTTTCTGCAGAATGTGCCCTCCATTGTGAGCTACAACTGAGATCAAGAGCTACTGTCATGCAAATGTACATACTGTATTCAGCAGGCTCTGTGACAGGGCTGGAACTCAGCGTTTCACCAGAGAACGAAACCAGCATCTGCATTATACAGTCTGAACCCAAACGTCGCCTGTATGAGGTTTACAAAAGTACTTTCATTTGAATCTTAAGTGGTCCTAATAAGGTGTCTTTGGGGACACCACAGAAAATGTCCTTAGGTCATGAGACAAACAGATATCGAAAAGGATTCCAGCTGACTACAATTCTAACTGTGTTTCTGCGTGTTTTGTGTTTAAGCCTCAGACATAAGCACTTTTACAGTTGTATTGCTTTTCAACACAGCTATTAGCAACTATGTATTTATTAGCAAAAGGAAAAATAAATTCTGTAACTGAAGAAACGTTTCACTGCTCATCCAAGCCGCTTCTTCAGTTCTGGTCAGATTACTACTGGACACTGCCATATACAGTATCTGTCTGAAGAGAGGAGCTAACTACGCTGAAGCTAACACACCTATTGTTTCTGTTTGTTAGCTAGGTCTATTGAGCTACACTAAGTGTAAACTGTGCCTCAGTCATATTTAGCATAAATAATCAGGTGTAGTGTAGTTCAATCACAGACTGTATGTATAAATGGACCTGCTAGCTGCCACATGCCTAATAGGAAGTGAACATGGGCACGCCTCCGAATCCACAGTGTTTTCATTTTGGTTATTTTGTCTGTGATTCAAGATATGAATATTAATAACAGACACATTAGACGTCTTCTTTCCCCAAGGTCGCTCACACTACCGTCAGCAACAAATTTGGCTGACAGCGTTGCTAAACACCCACTCTCTGCTAAATCAGCAGTGTGGGCGGGAAGGGGCGTTACCGTTAACAGCCTCGCTCCAGGTTGGCTCTTTGGTTGCTATGATACTCGTGGTCGGAAATCCAAATATGGAACCTGCTCCAAATTGTCCACTAAAACTGCTGAAGCTGCTCGATGAGCTTCATTTGACTGGAGCGGAACGCTGTGGGTGACGTCACACTCACTGAGTCCACTTCTTTATACAGTCTATGAGTTCATTAGACATAGCCAGCTAACAGAAGCTATAAACAAACAGGTGTGTTAGCGTCAGTGTAGTTAGCCCCCCTTCAGATAGATATAGTTTGTACAGCAGTAATCTGACCAGAACTGAAGAACCGTCTTGGATGAGTAGCTGAACATCTTCGCTCTAAACCCTCTGTCCAGTTACAGAATAACATTTTTCTGTTGCTGTGGATCAAACCATTACATGATCACAAGCATTACCTTCCATTTTATATGCTGTTTCTACTTTACTGTAGTAGTATAGTAATAGTAAATAGTAGTAAGCTGTTTATTTTTTCATATTGTTAAGGCCCTGTCACTGTGGACAAAATGATATTGAAAGATTACAACATTATAAACACAATATAACCCAAACACTCTGAGAGAAACGGCATAAAACGAGGTTTGGATTCAGCAGAGTGCCCTGAACATTCTGCTGATCGAAATATTTAGAGCTGCATTTGTGTAATAAATAATGGAACGATCTCAGTGTGAAGTTGGAAAATGAGCCACAGGCTAGAGAATGGAGCCCTGCGCTTGCCTCTCCCTGCCTCTCCCCCTGCCTCTCCCCCGCCTCTCCCCCCCGCCTCTCCCCCCCGCCTCTCCCCCTGCCGCTCCCCCTGTTGCTCCCCCTGTTGCTCCCCCTGCCGCTCCCCCCGCCTCTCCACCTGCCGCTCCCCCTTCTCCCCCACTGCCACTCCCCCTGTCTCTCCTCCTGTATCTCCTCCTGCCTCTCCCCCCATCTCTCCTCCGGCCTCTCCTCCTGCCTCTCCTCTGGTCTCTCCCCCTGCCTCTCCCTGCCTCTCCCTGCCTCTCCTCCGGTCTCTCCCCCTGCCTCTCCTCCTGCCTCTACCCCTGCCTCTCCGACTGCTTCCCCTCCATCTCTCCCCCACACTATTTAAACACCGAGCCTAGTGAAATGTTCAGATTTACAGTGTGCTAAAGCCTTGCTAAGCTCTGAATTCTCCTGGAGAAGCAGAAGTGAGACGTGGAAGAAGGCTGTGGAGACCTCATTAATCTTTGCAGCGGTTTGCTTATTATGTTGTTACTTGAATCTCAATTACATTATGCTGGTCCCTCTCCTTTTGTAATGTGGTGCCATGCTGTGAGATGGGAGTGTAGAAGACAAGGTCAGTCCTCAGATATATAAAGGCAGAGTTTGACTTCTGATTAAAGCGAGAAATAATTGAGCTGGACTTTCTTGTTCATGGAGCAAAAAAAAAACAAAAAAACAACATAAATAAAGAAATGTATTATTATTATTATTATTATTATTATTATTATTATTATTATTATTATTATTATTATTATTAATAATAATAATAATAATAATAATAATAATAATAATAATAATAATAATAATAATAAACAGAGAGAATCAGAGAGAGAATAATAGACTTTAAAGCAGCTCTGCTTGTGAACAAGTCTCTCCATGGACCAGCACCAAAGAACATCTCCCACATGTTAGAGTCACATGAACCATCTCACACTCTGAGGACCCGCCTTCTGATATAGACCTGGTTTAGCTCTTGTGTAGTCCTGGTTTAGTTTCAGTTTAGTCCTGGTTCAGTCCTGGTTTAGTCCAAGTTCAGTCCTGGTTTAGTCCTAGTTTAGTCCTGTCTTAGTCCTGTTTTAATCCTGTTTTAGTCCTGGTTTAATCCATATTTAGTCCTGTTTCAGTCCTGGTTTAGTCCTGGTTTAGACCTTGTTTAGTCCTGGTTCAGTCCTGATTTATTCCCAGGTTAGTCCTGTTTTAGTCCTGGTTCAGTTCTGTTTTTGTCCTGGTTTTGTCCTGTTTTAGTCCTGGTTTAGTCCTGATTCAGTCCTGGTTTAGTCCAGGTTTAGTCCTGGCTCAGTCCTGGCTAGGTCCTAGTTTAATACTGGTTCAGTTCTGGTTCAGTCCTGGTTCAGTCCTGGTTTACTCCTGGTTTAGTCACAGCCTCTTGCTGGTCCAGAATCAGGTCTAAACATGTTGAATCATCGTTTGAGTTTTGTGCAGTTTTATTCTGCCTCTTCTCTTTTAATGTTCATTTTATGATGATTATTTATGTTTTGATTTGTTTGTTTGTGATTTTAATGTTTTTCTTATTTGTAAAATATAATTCTGTGAATTACTTTGTGTACGAATTGAGCTATACAAATAATCTAGCCTGGCCTGTACAGAAAGCTGAAGGTGTAGAGCTGTTTGAGTGTTCTCTCTGGGGCAGGATGAGTGTTCTCTCTGGGGCTGTTTGAAGGTTCTCTCTGCTGTTGTTTAGCATTCTCTCAGGGGCCATTTGAGTGTTCTCTCTGGGGCTGTTTGAGTGTTCTCTCTGAGGTCGTTTGCGTGTTCTTTCTGGTGCTGTTTGAGTGTTCTTTCTAGGGCTGTTTGAGTATTCTGTCTGGTGCCGTTTGAGTGCTCTCTCTGGGGCTGTTTGAAGGTTCTCTCTGCTGCTGTTTAGCGTTCTGTCTGTTGCTGTTTGAGTGTTCTCCCCGGGGGCTGTTTGAATGTTTTCTCTGGGGTCATTTGATTGTTCTCACTGGTGCCGTTTGAGTGTTCTCTCTGGTGCCGTTTGAGTGTTCTCTTTGGAGCTATTTGAATGGTCTCTGTGGTGCTGTTTGAGTGTTCTGTCTGGGGCTGTTTGAGTGTTCTCTATGGGGTTCTCTCTGGAGCAGTTTGAGCATTCTCTCTGGTGCCATTTGAGTGTTCTGTCTGGTGCCGTTTGAGTGTTCTTTCTAGGGCTGTTTGAGTGCTCTCTGAGGCTGTTTGAGTGTTCTCTCTGGGTCTGCTTGAGCATTCTGTCTGGGGTTGTTTGAGTGTTCTCTCTGGGGCGTTCTGTCTGGGGCGGTTTGAGTGTTCTCTCTGGTACTGTTTGAATGTTCTCCCTGGTGCTGTTTGAGTGTTCTTTCTTGTACTGTTTGAATGTTCTCTCTGGTGCTGTTTGAGTGTTTTCTCTGGTGCTGTTTGAGTGTTCTCTGTGAGGTTGTTTGTGTGTTCTCTCTGGTGCTGTTTATTCAAACCTGTACCAGTGTGAGGAGGCCTAGGCCTGTACCTGTCAGTGAGGTCTACAGCAGAGACTTCAGTGATCACTCCAGGGATAAACTACATTGATTAAAATACTGCATTGATTAGGTTTGTGAAATCTATACTAATCAATACCACTTGATTTTGTTTATTTGTATTTAAATAAAATCAAATAAAAAGTCCAGACCAATCAACATGATGAACAAATCATGTTCCATTTCTTTTGCGTCTGGCCCAGCCCTCAGTGTGAGTGAGCAGTGTATGGAACAGTGTCTGTGCAGGTGCCATATTCAGAATCAGAACACAAGAGGAGGAGGTTACCAGATTATCGCTCTGACAGCGTTGGGGACGCTTCTTCCTCAAAAATGAGCCCAAGACCTTATCTTTGAACACCTGCAGAACAAAAGACATCATATACTGTAGAACTGAACAGTGTTATATAAGGCTTATATGTAAAAACTGCATGAATCCAAAGAGCAATGAGACAAATAAAGATATTATATTTTGTAATACAGATAAAGATATAAGCCAAACTACTGTCTCTGAATCTATCATTTTTGACTATTAGCTGTCAAAAGTATAGAAAACTAGATACTAATCTATACTAAAACTAGTATCCAAATCCTTATTGTTTACAGGTATCAATACGAAAACAGTCCCATTCACAGGACAAAAATTAACCTTTCCTGAATATACTTATAATGGTATTGAGATGTATCTTTCACAAGTATAAGACACATAGACTAGTCTAAACCCATGGACCACTATGAACTTACTGGACACACACATGTAACACACATGAGAATAAAACATCAAGTACCAACACTTAATGTGGAACATAACAGTATCTTTTCTAAAAAAGAGTGATTTTAACCTTAACCCACTGTGGTATCAGTATTGAATATTAAGTCTATTCCTTAGTATCGAAATAGAATTTGAACTTTTAGTATCGTGACAACACTCCTCCTACCTGACTTTTATCCCATGAAATGAGAATGTAGCAAAGTTGTTTTTATTCCTTAAAGAACATGGCCAGAGCTCGCCCCATTCTCTCTTGGGCCAACACAGAGACACTGATGGATGCTTTCATCACCTGTGTCCAGACCACTGTAATGCTCCCTGATCTTCCCAAAGAGAATGTTCCAGATTTAAAGCACTGACTCTTGTGAGCTTTAAGGCATGTTCTAATGCTGTTCCCTCCTCATAAACAGACCTGGAGTTGTGTTTTGTTTCATTCACACATGTTTGAGTAACACTTTATTATTAGTCTGTAACATCTCCAAAGCTCAAAATGCTCCACCTGTTCCACCTTGTGATGTCATGAAGTGGTAGTTTTCAACTGGTTTAACAGGTCCTTTTACCTTTGGTTCAGTAAAGATTGGCAGTTCTAGGGCTGAAATTATGGAAATGAATCTAGTGAAAGTGTATGGAGTTTAAAAGCACAGTGGAGCACTTCCTGTATTACCACATGATGACACCATAAGGTGAAACAGAGTGTTTTCAGTTTGAGAGAAGAACTCAGCATAAATATGCAGAGTTTGGGTGTTAAACATATGTGAATGAAACAAAACACAACTCCAGGTCTGTTTGTGATGAGGAAGCAACATTAGAACATAGATCTGAACACAGTGTAACGTCTTTAAGTTCTTCTAAATGTACCAATATTCTTAGGCCTTTGTATCCCCCCCAAAAATATACAAAATATTACTACGTATACGTTTTGAAAGCTTTACCTCATACAAGTAATCAAATATTTCCAAAATTGTCAGCACACTGGCTCCTATGAAGAGTCCCATCTGCCCTCCGATGTCCCCTGGAACAGACAGATATGCAGATAAGAGCAGAATCCTGATGGTGTGTGAACGTGTTTCTCCTCCTCTTCTTCCTGCTCCTCCTCCTCTATCAACACCATTTATCAGAGTGGAGTTATCACAAATGTCCATCGTGCACTCAAACTGTTCAAACCTGACCTGCCCGCCCTTCTGTCCGATTATGAAAACGTCTGTGGTCTTTTCACGAGTTCAAACGGCGTTGGCTCTGAGCAGTGGCAAGGTTGTGCATAAATACTGTAGCTTGTATAAAAATGACTGTGTTATTATTATACAGAGTGTGTGTGCTTTTCATTTCTGTGCATAGACTGTTTATGTAAATGGACATAGCTAACCTGCTAGCTGGTGCATTCCAAAAAGGAAGTGATCATGGGTGCACTTCTGACTTCATCGACTCTGGCTCCAATTCATTTCCTGTTGAAAAACTGTGTCCCCTCTCTCTGTAACTGCTGCTGTCAGACTCGTCTTAGTCTTAAAAGTGAATTGGAGTCGATGGTGCCGGAAGTGCGCCCATGACTTCCTATTTGGAATGCGCCAATTAGCAGTTTAGTTACGTCCATTTATATATACGGTCTATGATTCAATTACAGAGGTCCATCCATCCATTTTCTTCCGCTTATCCGGGGCCGGGTCGCGGGGGCAGCAGTCTAAGCAGGGACTCCCAAACTTCCCTCACCCCAGACACGTCTTCCAGCTCCTCCGGTGGGACCCCAAGGCGTTCCCAGGCCAGCCGAGAGACATAGTCCCTCCAGCGTGTCCTGAGTCTTCCCCGGGGCCTCCTCCCAGTGGGACATGCCCAGAACACCTCCCTAGGGAGGCATCCAGGAGGCATCCTGAGCAGATGCCCGAGCCACCTCAGCTGGCTCCTCTCAACGTGTAGGAGCAGCGGCTCTACTCCGAGCTCCTCCCGTGTGACTGAGCTCCTCACCCTATCCCTAAGGGTGCGCCCGGCCACTCTGCGGAGGAAGCCCATTTCGGCCGCTTGTATCCGCGATCTTGTCCTTTCGGTCATTACCCAAAGCTCATGACCATAGGTGAGGGTAGGAACGTAGATTGACCGGTAAATCGAGAGCTTCGCCTTCCGGCTCAGCTCCTTCTTCACCACAATGGACCGATACAGCAACCGCATCACTGCAGACGCTGCACCGATCCGCCTGTCAATCTCACGCTCCATTCTTCCCTCACTCGTGAACAAGACCCCGAGATACTTGAACTCCTCCACTTGGGGCAGAGACTCACCACCCACCCGGAGAGAGCAAACCACCTTTTTCTGGTCGAGAACCATGGCCTCGGATTTGGAGGAGCTGATTCTCATCCCAGCCACTTCACACTCGGCTGCAAACCGCCCCAGTGGCTGCTGCAGGTCCTGGCTCGATGAAGCCATCAGGACAACATCATCCGCAAAGAGCAGAGATGAAATCCTGTGGTTCCCGAACCAGACCCCCTCCGGCCCCTGGCTGCGCCTAGAAATTCTGTCCATAAATACAATGAACAGAACCGGTGACAAAGGGCAGCCTTGGCGGAGTCCAACATGCACCAGGAACAGGTCTGACTTACTGCCGGCAATGCGAACACAGCTCCTGCTCCGGTCATACAGGGACCGGACAGCCCTTAGCAAAGGGCCCCGGACCCCATACTCCCGGAGCACCCCCCAAAGGACACCACAAGGGACACGGTCGAATGCCTTCTCCAGATCCACAAAACACATGTGGACTGGTTGGGCATACTCCCATGAACCCTCAAGGACCCGATGGAGAGTATAGAGCTGGTCCAGTGTTCCACGACCGGGACAAAAACCACACTGCTCCTCCTGAATCCGAGGTTCGACTATCGGCCGGATTCTCCTCTCCAGTACCCTGGAGTAGACCTTACCGGGAAGGCTGAGGAGTGTGATTCCCCTGTAATTGAAACACACCCTCCGGTCCCCCTTCTTATACAGAGGGACCACCACCCCGGTCTGCCACTCCAGTGGTACTGTCCCCGACCGCCACGCGATGTTGCAGAGACGTGTCAGCCAAGACAGTCCCACAACATCCAGAGACTTGAGGTACTCGGGATGGATCTCGTCCACCCCCGGAGCCTTGCCACCGAGGAGCTTGCTAACCACCTCAGTGACTTCAGCCAGGGTGATGGACGAGTCCGCCTCTGGGTCCCCAGTCTCTGCTTCCTCCTCGGAAGACATGATGGGGGGATTGAGGAGATCCTCAAAGTATTCCTTCCACCGCCCGACAACATCCCCAGTCGAGGTCAGCAGCTCTCCACCCGCACTGTAAACAGTGTTGGTGAAGCACTGCTTCCCCCTCCTGAGGCGTCTGACGGTTTGCCAGAATTTCTTTGAGGCCGTCACTGGTGTCACTGTCGTTACCCACATGGGCGTTGAAGTCCCCCAGGAGAACAACGGAGTCCCCGGTTGGTGCACTGTCTAGTACCCCTCCCAGGGACTCCAAGAAGGCCGGGTACTCTGCACTGCTGTTTGGCCCATAGGCCGACACAACAGTGAGAGACCTGTCCCCGACCCGGAGGCGCAGGGACGCGACCCTCTCGTTCACAATTACAATCTCAATCTGCAATCTCAATCTCAAATACAGAGGTTTTAGTGCTAAAAAAAAATATGCATTCTCATATGGGTTTGCCTCAGTCTCCACAGACCTGACCTATAATATGCCTTGCTTTTGTCAGCAGTTTGTCTCCATGGAGACAGACACAGCATGAGCTCAGAGTGGTGTGGCAGAGGATCATGCAGACGCTCTGAATCTTACCCAGAAGCCCTGCGATCTCATAGGCCTTCTTCTGCTCGATCTTTTCATAGTTCAGAGCCTCGAAGAAGATGTCCAAGACCAGAATATTGTCTCTAGAAACAGGAAATACCAAGAACACGTTTCAGATTGTAGACAGTAACGTTTAACTCGTTTGAATTTGATCCTTTTACTTTTACATTGAAGGTGAACGATGGAGACTGGAAAAATGCTATTTTACCGTGATTATATTAAAGATTTAACAACTAACTGGACATGGGCTGCAGATATGACATATGTAGAAATAGTTCCAGTTCTGTTACCTAGAGACCACACTCCACACACAGGTGAGCTTCGAAGGGCCGAAGCTCACCTGGTTTACACAATAGTTATGATAACATATAAAAGCATGTGAAATATTTAAGTAACACTGTATGTACAATTGGAAAGAGAGCAAGGCCCTATTTCACAAAACAGGTTCAGCTAATCCAGAGTGTAATTCCTGTTGGTCCAGTCGGAGACTCAGACTGGGCCAACCCTGCTCCAAACCTGTTTTCTGAAACAGGAAACTCAGCATTGGACCAGGAGGAGAAAAGCCATGACCAGTGGATCCCAGAAAAGAGGATTCACCATGGCAACAATAAACAAGAGGAGGCGTCCATCTTAGAAGGACAGGAAGTCATATGACCGCGCACAGGGTCAGGTTTGATATTAAAATTGAGTGTTAAGTAATATTTAAATGAAACACATTTTACACACCATCATTTTGCTCATAAAGGTCTAAAATATATTTGAGTATTTGGAGCAGTATCATAAACTGTACTTTTTAACGTGGTATTAAATACATTCAGGTCACAGCTCATTTAACTGATTTATCTGCTTGAAGCTGATAAACCAAACACATTTAAACAGTGATCATTAGCAGGAAATGTATGAAAAAATCACTTTATAAAGTTAAATCCTTATCATTAAACTCAGTATTAACTGTTCCTACTTCTGTGAATGAGGAAGTGAATTGTCCAATCAGAGATCTCCTTCAGGAGCAGTGACTGTCCAATCAGAGCTCTTCTTCAGGAGCTGAGACTGTCCAATCAGAGCTCCCCTACAGGAGCGGTGACTGTCCAATCAGAGCTCTCCTTCAGGAGCTGAGACTGTCCAATCAGAGCTCTCTTTCAGGAGCAAACTAATTAAACTTGGGGTTGGAGCAGGAGAGGGCAACGTTTTTGACACACAAGCCATGGTGGGTTCTAAAATTTGACAGAGGGGCCGGGCCAGGATATATATATTTATATATATGTTTCATTAGAGATCTGGCCTGTAACATGTAGCAAAGCATGAATAGGCTCATTGTACAAATTGTTTTGCAAATGCATGAATTAAGTTAATAATTAATTTATTAATTTTCAGTTAAATAAACACAGCAGAAAAATTCTAAACAAGGCTCACCCCAATCTTTTTTAATATAATTTGACCATGTTCAGAAGGCCGGATTAATTAGCCCAAAGGGCCATGTGTGGCCCCTGGGCTGTAGTTTGGGTTAGAGGGTCAAACCTGCTCTGGACCATGGAGACTGACTCAGGGTTTAGGGTCACTCTTTGTGAAACTGAAAATGCTTTTCAGGGTTAACAAAGTGAGTTGAGACTAAACTAAACCTGCTTCTTGAAACAGGGCCAAAGTCTGTAGAGTTATTTATTATTATTATAATCATTAAGTATGTTTGATTTGTGTCCATGCTGTTGTGTTCTGTGAGCCTCGTGTTTTATACAAATGAGCTCTCAAAGTTCTTCACATCAGACGTTCATTCTCCATGTGTTAAAGTGACAGAGGACCATAAGGCTGAGTATAATTGATTATTGTGTTATTTCAGTTTACCACTGCACACAAGAGAAATACTAACATTTAACTATTGGACTATTCTCAAAAGAAGAATCTGACCCATGTTTTGGCTTCTCCTTGGTTAGATTGACTCAAGCTGCACTATGAAACTGATCAAGGGTCCACTACCTGCTTGTCCCCATGGAAATGTTACTACTTTGCCTGGAAGGTTCCACAACATGGCATTAAAAATATCTATCTTGCATACGTTGTTAAATGTTGTATATATGAGTGTTTGTCCAAATTGTTGTGGTCCGAATCCCACTCTCGACATAAAAAACATTATTGGCAGAGTTGTCCAATCCACTGACCCACAGGTTGACGAGTGGTTCATTGATGTAAAGCTCTTTGAGCCTTGATAAAAATCTGACCATTTACCTTCAAATCTACAAATCTGACCGCCGAATACTTACCCGATGTACTGCTCAGTTTTGTTGAATTTCTTAGCCAGATATTTAGCAGACGCCTTACTGGGGATCTTAACCATGGACAGCTCCTTTCCATAGCGAGTCATGTTGCAGGGGGTCTCACAGACACAGTAATCGTTGTCTTTCTCAACCAAAAAGTCTGCGAAGGATCAAAGTCATTCAAAAATAGACTCACATCAAAGCGAAACTAAAAATACCACAAAACTGAGCTCCAAACGCTGCCATCGTTCACTTTCCATGACTACTTTTGAAGAGGAAACTATGGGATGTATTCAGAATCAGTCAAGCATAAGGAGAACATCACTAATCTTCATAATGTCCAGGAGTAAGTAAATGTAATCACCAAGTAGGAAAGAGCTATATGAATAAAGATGTAATAGTGAAGATACAGTAAGTGACTCACCTAAAGCCGGGTCGGCACAGTCCTTGTATTGCTCAGGAGTACACACTCTGGATGTACCTGTTTAACACAAGAGTCACAGTCAGAACAGAGGAAGACATCTGCAAATGCTACAGTAATACTGGCAGAGGATTGATATAAGCAGGGGCGGTGCCAGACATTTTTGGCTGGAGGAGCAATGGGGGGGCCAAGTTCTTCAACTGGGGTGCTAAATATGGATTCCATCTACCATGTTTGTTCTGCTGTTTTAAACCAGTTTGAATGTAGTTATCCCCTGTAGTGATTTACAAAACCTAATATGGAGTTATTTTTTATTGTACAGTTGTTCCTCGTTAGATGGCGGTTCACCCTTCGCGGTCTCGCTGTTTGGCTGATTTTTCCAGTGTAATTCTACATGCTTTTTTACACTGTATGAATGCGCATTGTGTTCTGCGTCTCGACCGGCCAAGGAATTACAGATCACTGTCAATCGATCTCCGTGCGCATAGCACATAATGCACCAAAATTTACATAAATATTCGATCGACAATACAACGGAATGGCGCCAGGATGAAGAGACACTCTGAGGAACTGTGAAATACACATGAGTCATTATTAATTAATTTATTGTATTAATTAATTAAACAAGAGAGAAATGTGAGAAAATGCTAATGCCTGTCTGAGAAAGTGTATAAAGTGTGTGGTGAGGGGTTTTACAGCCTTAAGATGTAAGATGTAAGATAAGCATGTATAATAATTGTAATAAAGCTGACTACTTTGCAGATTTCGCCTATTGTGGGTTATTTTTTGGTTATTTTATTTCCAATGATAAACCAGGGAACACTGTAGTCTCATCTTGAGGGCTCTGTGTAAATATTTTTCAACAAAGCAAAGGATGGATACTTTGAGGATTTTAATATAACATATAAAAACATATTTAGAGTCATTTAAGTTTTTTTTCTTTTCTACATAATTCCATATTTCTTACTTCATATATTTCAGGTCTTCTGCGTGTATATAAAATTTACAACGTAGTTAAAATTAAGAAAAAAGTGTATTTTCTCATTACAGATTCTGAATAGTCTGTCTGTCAGATTATAATAATGACTCAGCAGATTATAACAGTGATGGGAGAGAAATAATTTGTTTCCTGTCTCTCATTTACTGCAGCACATGAATTACATCTTTGTTTTCATCAAAAGAGTGGTTTAATAATCAATAATAAATGAAATTAAAGCACAGAGCAAACTCAAAGGTCCAGGTTTCTCTGTCTGCAGCTGCTTGTTTATAATGTCCACACAAACAGTCAATTTCAAATTCATAAGGTGTAAATAATAACATTTTGCCAGTTGCAGTCAGAAGCTAATCTGTGTATTATTTCACTGCTGTTTGATTCTACTTTCATTTTCATGTTTATTTTGTTAAGGTTTGACAATGATGATAGGATTTGCATTTTTCTTCTGTCATTCTACAATAGACTCTTTTCACAGAACCGTTTGCTTGTTCAGGTTCTTCAAAAAACTGTGGCCATGTCGCTGGCTCGTCAGATATGTAGTTAAAAAATGTTTTAAATGGATTAAAAGTCGTGTTTTTTTTTAAAGAAAATCATAATTAGACAGATTTCTCAGCACTGGAAGAGGTAAAATGACTAAAAAGCAAAGTAAAGAAGGAAGCAGCAGGAGCAAGCAAGGTTTGAGTCTGCACTGTTCCGCGGCAGGAACAGTCCAGACTTTTACTGCTATGTAAATTGGAGAAAGCGTCTGTGTTTAGAAAAGTAGGAATTTGTGTCTAGAAGCTAATGCTAATGCTAACTCAAATTAAAATGAAGCAGTGATGTTAAAATAGCGCTACAATCTAAACGATTTTACACAGAAAAAGAATGGCCTTGTCATAAGATGTAGTTTCATAAAGTTGTTTTGTTCTATTCTGAGATTTAAATTAGGCTAGTATTAGCAATCGCATTTGCTTTGAAACACAAATACCTACTCGTACAAACACACGTTTCCTCTGGTTAAGTGCTGACATTGTTGTAAAGGTCTTAACATGGCGTCTGTGATCCTCTGTCTGTCACCTGCTGTTGGCTGTCTCATATTTAATATTGTTTTATTTTAGCCACAATCTGTTAAATTCTCACAAAGAATAAATGCAGCAGGAAGAGCGGTTCCACAGTTTTTGAGAGAACCGGAACTACCCAGGCAGCTCTGTGAAATGGGTCTACAGACCTATCCCCTATCTGCGTTGTCTGTAGTGCCCCCTACCCGGCATGTGCACCATCCTGCAGTCGCAGTTCTCCAGCAGGTAGCGTGTCTCACAGTCGATGCGGCAGGCCGTGATGCTGTATGTGCTGAAGAACTCAGAGTCTATGGGGGTTGATTTACAATCCCCCCAGGGCGGAGGGAGGTAGAGCAGCTGAAAGAGCCCAGCAGACAGTCCTGTCTTAGTAAACATACTATACATCTGCATACTTAACGCTAAACACTGATCATACGAAAGGCAACAGCAAGCCCACAATAAACAAAAGTTCCACACAGAAAAGAAGAGAAAAAGTGCACTGCTGTTACTTGTGTGCAGCGGCAAGCATCATGCACAACATTACAGATGCAGGACCCCAGGAAAAGGCAGAATACCATGGGAGTAGAGACAGGCTCCACACAATTTCTGACAGGACACCACAAGAAATTGACAAATTTTACAAACTCCATCCTCACATGTATATAACTCTGTGTGCAAGGTTTCGTCCTCCATCTTGGGTTAATGAATAAAATACTACAGAAATATGAATATGTTATGGAGTGGTACAAGTTCTGATTTCTATAAAATTTGTGGGAGTAATTACCAAAACTCTGCCTGCAAAGCCCAGTGAGTTGCAGCACAATCGCAGTCTCATTAAAGGAAGCAGTAATTAAAAGGTAAGACTCAGGTCGTTGTCTTGTGAAGAACTCTGTTAATGTTTTATACATTCACTAATGAGGATATGCTGTTATAAGCCTCTCAATGGCCATATTAGATTAGCAGCAAACAGCCTTCTGAGTATGGAAGCAAATGGTTGGCAATATCTAAATATTTTTTAGAATGAGTCTCTAAGGTCTTGGTTAGCACATTACCTCCTTACTCAGTTTGTAAATTAAAACTGTGTTAAAGGTCCTATATTATCCAAAATTGACTCTTGTGAGCTTTAAGTCATGTTCTAATGCTGTTACCTTCTCAAGAACAGCAACGTGATGTTGCTGTGATGTGTCCAGGTGATTTAAACAGGTTTTGGTGTGGTCTTCCTACGTGTGGAGGCAGGATGGCAGCTCCAGCTGCAGTTCGACAGGTGTGGGAGAGTAAAAAGGTCCCCCTTGTCCGGGTTTAAAGTCCAGCGACCATGTTTTTTGTCCTCTGTCCCAGTGATGTTTGCCCCATTCCAGTCCATAATGTGCTCAGAAATGTCAGAAATGGCCCATTTGAGTTGCTCCTGTTTTGTGTTTTGTTGGTCATGTACACGCCTTATGTCCTGAAGAAGTCAGACTGCAGATGGCACTGTCCTCCTGCCTCCAGTGGTAAAAAGACAGAACCAAAACCACTTTAAATCATAGTCTGTATAAAGAAGTGGACTAAGTGAATGTGACGTCACTCATAGCGTTCGGCTCCAGTCACATGAAGCTCATCGAGGCTAGCAGTTATATATTTGGAATTCCAACTGTGAGTATCAAAGCAACTAAAAAGCCAATCTGGAGCGAGGCTATTAAAAGTAACGCCCCTTCCCGTCCGCACCGATGTTTTAGCCGGGAGCAGGCACGTAACAACATTGTCAATCAAACCAGTTGCTAATGCTAGCAGGAGCAATCTCAAAGAAAGACAGCCTGATTTGTCTGTTATTAATGTTCATATGTTCAGTTATGGACACAATAACAAAATAAAAATAACAGGATCATGTAGAGCTGGTTAATATGACCATTTTAAGACCAAAATGACGAGTCTGACAGAAGCAGTTACGGAGAGAGGGGACACAATTTCACAATCGAAAGTGAACTGCAGTCAGAGTCGATGGAGCGAGAAGCGCTCCCATGATCACTTCCTATTTGGAACGCAGAGGTTTGCAGATTAGCTATGTCCATTTGTATTTACAGTCTATGGTTCAAATCAGCTGAAAGGATACGTCACAGTTACATTACATGGCCACTCTGAGACACTAGAGAGCAGTCCAGACTGTCAGGTATGAAAACAAACTAAACCCTAAAGAATTTATTTAAATAACTTACCAGATGACCCTTACTGGACCAAATATTTACTCTGTTTATTTCCATGCGCTCAGTTGCGTTGAACAGACTGAGTTTAAATACCACACTATAATCAATACCAAAGTCTTATTTCCCTGACAAAGATATACAAAGCAACTCTTACACTCTTTCACTACAATTTCCCATCACCTCTGGCAGCGCTGAGCAGGCTACGCCTCACCATCAAACCTCATTTAGTCAATGGGAAGTGACAGAAATAGAGAGTGAGTCAAAGAACAAAGTTGACTCAAACTGGCCAACACGATTAAGTCCGTATTAAATGCCTCCTGGTGGATGGCAGTGTGCTAACGCTATGGCCCAATATCAATCTCACATAGCTCTAGTCTGCAGGTGAAATAAAGCAGCAGTGAACAGTCAAAGCACAAAAACAAAATGAAAACAAAGGGATGTCCTGATACATATGTAACTGGGCCAGTCCATAAAACAGATGTGGAGTTTTGCAATAGTTTTCATATACATCTCTTTGGATAAGACACTTAGCATAGAGACAATAGTTGTCAAATAAAAAGTGAACCCACTTTTCTTTATCCATTTTATTTGCCGTCTTTAAATATAGTGTGTGATATGCCTCCTCTAGTGTTTTGTGTTTTGTTTTGGTCTCCAGATCAAAAACAACTGTGCTACCTTCTAGTTGACTGAACACTAAAGCCAGTATGGATCATTATAATAAGTAGAGTTCACGTTCTTAACTGCTATGTATCTGGACACCCCTTTTGAAAGTGTTAATAAAGCACATTGATTTGGCAGCTTTAATCTATCTTTAAATTAAAGCCATTTAATGATGACGCGTTTGACCAAAATAATCATTGCTGATTAGACTCTGACACAGACAACACTGCAGATGTATATGGGCACACTGGGCACACAGGGCACTCTTCCACAGGGGAGAACAACACAGTGGATGGAGTCAGTCATACTGCCATGCATGCAGTGGGCCTCATACCCTCTGCTCTTGGGTGGAGACAAAGGTTTGGAAGCCCGGGGGTACCCCAAAGCCCAGCTCGTGGAGGAACGCCGGCTCTGACTGAGAGTGCAGCTGGACTTTAATGCCGGCCTCATACGATGTCTCATCTACAGTGAGAGCAGTGTGAGCTCAAGGTTAACATGGAAGCATCCTCACAGACACATGCCAACGTTCCCAACGCTCCCAGCGCTCCCAGCACTCCCAACGCACCTAACACACCCAACACACCCAACACTCCCATTACTCCAAATGCTCCCAACACTTTAAATGTTATGCAGCTCCCAACGCTCCCAATAATGCTCTCAACCCTCCCAAAGCTCCCACTGCTCCCAAAGCTCCCACTGCTCCCAAAGCTCCCACTGCTCCCAGAGCTCCCACTGCTCCCAAAGCTCCCACTGTTCCCAAAGCTCCCGACAACAGTTTAAATGTTATGCAGCTCCCAATGCTCCCAGCGCTCCCAACGCACCCAATGCACCCAACACACCCAACACACCCACCACTCCCAGCAACATTTTAAATGTTAAGCAGCTCCTTGCGCTTCCAATGCTCCCAACCCTTCAAATAATCCTAATGCTCCCAACACTTCCACTGTTCCCAACACACACACCACTCCCAAAGCTCTCAACACTTTAAATGTTATGCAGCTCCCAACACTCTCAACACTTTAAATCTTATGAGGCTAAAGTATGGGCCAAAACTGTTGCAGAACAATTTACAAATGAGAACAGAGAGTTGCATTTACGACTCAAGTATAAAAGACGATTATTCTGTAAGTACTGGACATAAATGTGGACTGGAGCAGTGACATTTAAGGTTTGTGCCAGGTTTGCCCTTTAACTATAAGCTTTGAGCACAGAGACAAACTGAATATCCAAATATGTCGAACGCTTACAACAGCAAGAAAAGACCTAAAAAACAAATCACAAAGCTTTGAAAAGTCCAACTTAAATCCTTGTGGTATTTTGTCTTGAAGAAGTCCTGTTTTAATATAAATGTATCTATGTAATATCGAATGGTGATGGGATGTAAAGTGTTCACCAAATTGGATTTTTCTAAACTAGACTCTCCACTAATTTGCAAACTGTTCTGCCTCCACCAATGCCCCAAATATCTCTCTTTTCATGCAGCCATTTTGTATGAATCACTGTTCGTTCTGTGCTGATATCCAATTCTAGGCTCAATTGGTCTCCCTGGGCACACACAAGCTAACGTTCCCTATTCATACTTTCACCCCAACGTCCTTACAAACATCGTAAGTGTTTTTCTCTGCTTCTATTGAAGAAACGGTAACGGAAACTCACCGGAGATGGACTGAAATAAACATGGGGCAGATTTTAATGGCAGCCTAATGAATTCAGCCACTGCTTTCATATTGTAAACGTGTCTTTTGGCTGTCTGGGCCGCTCACGTCAGGATTATAGATGATGAAGAGGGCTGTCTGCTAGGACAAACTTTTATGACAGTGATTAATTCAGCAAATTTCCAAAATGTCTGAATGCATTTGGAAGAGCAGTGGATTTCAAAAGGAGACATATTAAAAACAGTAAAATTTGCCATCTCTGTGGTGTCCAAGTCCCTGCAACTCCATCTTCCCATGTTATTGTGCTATAATGGGTGAGAATGAGTCATCACGAGCAAAAACAACAAAAAGACATCATTTAGCTCGTCCTGATGAAGCAACCAAAGCCATTAACTTGAGGAGCAAAATCGTTAAAATTAGGCTTGATTAATAACTAAAGTAATGACTTTGATTTACTGTCGGAGCGTTCGCCGCTTCACCACTTCACAAAGGCTCATACTGCAGAGGGAATTTTTAATGAGCCTTCAGGCAACACAGCGCCGAACCTGTGTTATCAAAGTGAATCAGAGCCAGAGCCTTTGTTCCACTTCCACCATTTTCTTTTTAAAGGTTAGATTTGCTTCAAAATTATGTTCTAAAAAATAAATGAGGAATACTTTTAAAAAATCTGAGATATTCACCTTTGAGGACCAAATATCATCAAAGCAAATGGCATTTTGGATCAAGAAAACTGTGAGAAAACAGGTGGGACCAAGTGGTTGCAAGTCTCATGTAAGTCAAGTCTTTGGCCTCAAGTCCGAGCCAAGTCCAGAGGCACAAACAGGCAAGTCCAAGTAAAGTCCCGACTCACAGACAAGTCTAAGTCTTGTCCCAAGTCACAGGCAAGTCCAAGTCAAGTCCCAAGTCACAGACAGACAAGTCTGTTGAGCTTCAAGTCATATTACGTCTTCAAAATCAACGTACCAAATAATGCTTATATTTTTGCAGTTTATATGGTTTTAAACTAAATTATACTACCTAAAAAAATCATGGTGATAAATATAGTTGTTTGTTGCAATATTTTGGAGAGGCAAACAGACATGTTCCTTTTTGCTTTTAAAAAGATCTTAGTGTGACTCATTACTGTCATAATCCAAAAGTGGTTAATAACACTTATTTCTCCATGCAGTCTACACTGAAATCAACCAAAGCATCATGGTCTATGTTTTTAACTGTTGTTGCAGTCAAACAATTCATTTCAGAGGAGCTTATAATCCCCTTATTATGACAGGCCCAATATTATTATGAGACATTTGTCCAAACATTTGTCCAAACGATCTCACAGTGTTTCAGTTACTCCCTAGTAACATATACATGAGTGGGGAGGGACATATTCCAGGTTGCTTCTTTAAAATTAAGCACTAAAAGTATCAACTATATAGAGAAAAGTGTTGTTTATGTTTTAACTTTTTTTTTAACCATCAAGTCATGTCACGTCATAGGGCTATAGTCAAGTCAAGTCCCAAGTCAGTAGCCTTAAATCCACGACAAGTCCTTAGTCTTAGTCCATTTGATTAAGTCTCAAGTCAAAAGAGTAACTCAAGTCTGACTCAGGTCCCAGTCCCACCTCTGTAAAGTGCAGTTTAAGGTGAACATGAACATGTTACAGCCGTCAGGACAGGAAGCTCTAGTCTACCATTATAATATAGATTTTAGTAAGGTTTAATTTTTTTCCTTATCAATTGTTGAAAAATGCTACAGGCAGAATGCACTGTCTGAAAAGCACCCAGCTAACCAAGCGTAGCATATTTATTCCATGCTCTGTTCCATTAGCAGGCAGGTGAGCAGCGTTGTGATATAGACTGCGCTCTGTCTAAACTACAAAATGGAAAATCGAGTATGGCGTTGTGTATTGACCCCGTACACACACGACTGCCAATCAATCGCGTCTCCAATTCAGATATTATTTTTCCTCCTGGTTTGAAGGCAGAGGAAATAAGTCTGGGAATAAGCCTGTACTGTCAGCCGCGGGCGACGCAGCGTTCTTCCATTTTAGACGCTCAAACTTTGATTCTGTCTCTTAATCAATGTGGATGTCCTTCCAAATAGCTGCAGGTGCCTATTGTCATGGAGAATACTGTGGGAGCTGTTACAGAGGAAATAATGGGACAGGTGAGGGAGTCGGCTTGAATTTAAAAGCTGAGTATGGAAGCGTGGAAATAAAATATGTCTTGGAGAGGCCAGTTTTCTGTAGTTTGGTGTAGACTCAAAAGAATAATTACTTTGGTTATTTGAGTTCTGCAGATGGTTTCATATTTACTGGAAGTTTAAAGGTCCTATATTACACAGAGTGGACTCTTGTGAGCTTTAAGTCATGTTCTAATGTTGTTACTGCCTCAAAAACAGACCTGGAGTTGTGTTTTGCTCCATTCGCACATGTTTGAGTAGCACCTTATTAATAATCAAAATGCTCTGTTCCACCTCGTGATGTCATGAAGCTTATTGTTCAGTATATTTTTGATGGAACAATAATTTTTGGAGGTCACTATATATCATGGGGATTTTTTGTTACTTTTTTGGCTAAAAGACTTGAGCTGTAGAGGGTGAAATAATTAACTCCTACGATTCAGAGTTTGTGTTTTAAACATGTGTGAATGAAACAAAACACAACTCCTGATCTGTTTGTGATGAGGAAACAACACTAGAACAGAGATCAGTGAATAGTGTAACAGTGTAACATGGGCCCTTTAAGTTAATACTTAAAATAACAGTTTGAAACATGTCAGATGTTCCACTTCTCTATTTAGCTGCAGAAGTGTTAAATATGTTTCTAAGTTTTAACTGCCTGCACTAAAATCCCTTCTAGTTTGCTGTGCTTTTGCTCAAAGTCAGCCAATGTGAGACCAGATTTCAGGGCCTGATTAAATACGGCAAGTCTGTGCAGCCAAATCAAAGGTGCGAAATGTGTTTTTGCCAAATGCTTCAATGATACTTTCTCTTTTCAGATGGCCACGTTAAAGCTGTTTAGAAGCCGTGAAGGCGCTCTGTGGAGTAAAACAAACAGTACGGGTTGCCAGATACTATTTGCCTGCTGAGAAGTCATCCTCTTGGCTCCGTTAACACAGTATGCTCACAGTCGTTACTTTGGTCCAACTCTGTCAATATTCTTTGGCTTCACTTCTCACTGCCTGTTTTTGTCACACCTTTCTATGAACATTTATCAGGAGGGCAGTAAGCATCCGATTTTGCTCCAGGCTTGGTGACAACACGGAAATGGTGCGAACTGGGGGACCAACACAAAATAAGGCAGGAGAAAGTCAGTGGCTGGAGGCAGGTACCAGTTGCTGTTGACAAGAGACAAAAGTTTGAAAACCGGGGGCTACTCCGAACCCCAGCTGGTCAATGAAGGGTGGCTCGTCCTGGCTGTGGATCTGAACCTTGATTCCTGCTTCGTATGAGGTCTCATCTGTGGATATAGTCACAACATGTCACCAGGGCCTTTGGGGAGTTCACTGGATCTGACATTTATGGAGTCACTGTGATGGAAAACAGCCCCACAAACCTGGAAATATGGCCACCATCTCCTGTTGCCAAAAAGTGATAGATGAGTTGCTATAAACAGGGGTGTTGACGGGGGGCCCATGTGAGTTTTTTTTATTTCTTTTTTTTTTTTTTACCAAGGGCCCCCAGATTTCTGTTGACAGGCCTGATTATAAAATGTGTATGTAACATGTGTATGTAACATGTAACATGTGTATCTAACATGTGTATGTAACATGTAACATGTGTATGTAATATGTGTATGTTGGGTAAAGGTTTAGTCCAAAGCACACACTACAGAACAGTATTCAAAGGATCTGTCTGTAACTGTATGTCACTTTTCCAGTAGAGGGTCTGCCACCTACTTGTTTCCATGAAGATATATTTTTGCTTTGCTTGGAATTAGGGATGCATCAATCCAGATTATATCAATGTTACAATATTGATGCCAATACTTTGGCTTTAAGTGTCTGCTTATACCCGATATCAACTAATACCAAGGCAGAGACTCAAAACAGCATTTGTTTCCTTTAAACAAATGATGTATTGTTTAAAAAAATCCCAATGTGTTTTGGAACTGTTTTTATCATTTAAAGTAACTACAGAACAAATATATTACAAGGTGTTTGGTTCAGAAACTGAACCCCATCCGATACCAGTATTGTATCGGTGCATGACCCACGGTATGACATTAAATATCCATCATCACGGAGACAAACAGGCAGCATCAGAAGGGTACATTACAGGTCAGATCTGTGGAGAGGTGACCTCACTCAAAGTATGAATTCATGTTTTACAAGGTATTTTTGAGCAACACAAACGCCACTCTTGAAATACATGAATAACAGAAAAGTTTAATGCCACACTGTGTAATATTCCAGGCACATCTCCAGAGAGACAAACAGATGGCAGAGCCACCACCAGAAAAGTCACTAATGCGGCTTTAAAAGAGCTGCTGATTTAGCGGAGAGCACATATGCAGAGCAAGGTGTGGAAAGGTTCACTGCTCAATAAAAGAACAGCCAAAGTGAGTTTGAGTTTCCATTTGGCGTTTTTAGAGAGGCGCTGATGAACTTGGAACAAATTTCAGAATGGCAAAAACAAAGTATTTAGCAACTGTTGTTCTACTGCCTGAAAAGCCCACAGCCCAGTGCTCCTGGATGCATTCAGAGCTGAGTAATGAGGATTAGAGTCATATGGTTCTGAACTGTCCAAACGGCTGCTTCCTTGGTTTAGTGTTTTCCATCACAGTGAGAGCAAACAGTTACCTGATGTAGGATTAAAAAAACAAAACAAATTTAATTACAAAAGCTAATGAACACACACAGACATAATGATGAAGTTGATAAAGTGAATAAGTCAGTGTCATTAGCTGCTCTCTGCTCCGAGCCCTAAACCTCAGAGTATGTGAAGTGTTTTCTTGGTCTAAATCAGTGTGCGCTCAGAACAGACCATGAACTACACGATCAAAGAGATATGCAGATGTTATTTTTATCCTTAGGCCTTTTATCGTGTGATTCAAATAGACGCTGAAACAATTATAGACAAGAGTCTCTGCTGCTGTACAAGTTAAAGATTATATACAGTGAAATACAGCCATAAATACAACCAAATCTGCGAACTAAAATGTATAAGATTTTAACAAGTAACGACAGAACAACTTTGAGACTTTCTGGACCAACAAAAACCTATAAATTGTCTTATTAGATCAGGTTATACGTCCAATCGACTGAACCAATATCTGAAGTCAATATCTGATCCAGCAAATGCTCCAGGATTAGCGCAAATATCTGATTCCACTATCGATCCCTTATTAACATAACTGTAATTTGCACATTTTTATCCATTTTGTTTTGTATTTGTATTCTTATTTGTTTACTAAAGTATACTTTTTGGTGAAGGGTCCGCCCCCCTGCTGTACTCTGGAATGTTCCACTGTATGGCAGTAAGTAAAGTAAGTCATCTTTCATCTATTTAATCACATTTTTTCATTGCCAAAAACTAATTGGGTAGGTTGAATCACCTTCTAAGATTGTTTTTCATGACATTCAAGGCAAATGAGGGTCTCCATGGAGAACAGAAGGTTTTGGACCCTCCACCTGAGAACTTACTCTTACTGTTTTAATACAGACACGACACTTTCCCAGGAAGCCGCTGACCCTGTGTGTGTTTCACTGACCTGTCTCTCCCCACACAGGCAGATACTCGTCCTGTTGGATGTCCAGCATGATCTCCAGCCCGTTCCCCGTTCCACCCTTCAGTGTGGTGAGCAGTGGGTTGCCGTCTTGCCCGGAGTTGAACGTGTAGCACTTTCCGTATCTTGTGTAAATCTACAAAACAGGAAAGAACATGGTCATTACACACAAGCACATAACTTGAGCTGGATAGAACGTCTTTTTAAAGCAATTTGATCTTTTTAAAGCAACAACGGACAACTTTAAAGTGAAGGCACATCAGCGATATGACTCTGTGGAAGCAGAATGTTAAGGCCACACTGCGGAACATTCTCCATAGAGACAGATTGTATGGCATAAAAGAAATACAATTCACATGGTGACAAGCAAGGTCTGTGGAGCGACAGTAGCTCAGTTGGTAGAATGTGTCCACTTCCGAAGGTTGGTGGTTTGAATCCCACTCTCGACATGAACATCATTGGTAGAGCGGTCAGATCCACTGACCCACAGGTTAGCGGTGCGATTCCAGCTCCCACGAATGAATGCTGTCGCCATCCCCAGTCTCTGTGTACAATGTGATTGTCTGTGTGAATGTGTCTGTGAATGGGGGAGTGGTTCATTGAGGTAAAGGGCTTTGAGCCTTGAAGGTGGAAAAATGCATTAGAAAACTGTAACCACTGACCACTGAGATGCTCATTGAGTGGAACCAAGTTCCATATTTGGAATTCCAAACTTGAGTATCATAGCAACCAAAGAGCCAATCTGGAGCAAGCCTGTTGAAGGTAATGCCCCTTCCCTTTTGCTGGGACAGTGCAGTAACTCTGTCAATCAAACTTGTTGCTAACACTAGCAGGAGTGACCTCAGGGAAAGAAGGCGCTTGATTTGTCTGTTATCAATGTTCATATCTTGATTTACAGACACAAATAGTGAAATAAAAACCCCAGGATCATGTAGAGTGGGTTAATACGAACATTTAAGACCAAAATGACGAGTCTGACAGCAACAGTTACAGAGAGAGGGGACACAGTTTTTCAATAGAAAGTGAATTGGAGCCAGAGTCAGTGGAGCTGGAAGCATGCCTATGATCACTTCCTGTTTGGAAGCAGCTGGTTAGCAGGTTAGCTATGTCATTTATTGTCATTTATATATACAGTCTATGGTTTATCATGATATTTGTATTTAGAAGTATATTGTACTTTAAAACGTGTTATTGTGACAGGCCTACATTTATATATACATCAAAAACCTGGCATCACCAAACGCTGGTCCAAACAAACATTAACTATCCCCAAGCCTAAAGCTGACAGATGCAAACAGGTGGGCCAGATTTCAGATGTGACCTGTAATTGGGCTCGACAGCTCATCTCTGCACAGGCTCCAGGTCACACACCTGTGCACCTGCGCAGACAAATGAACGAGCGTCTCCTAAGCAGACATCAGTCTTATCACCTCATTTCACTCTAAATGTCCTCGGGGTAAAGCAGAGCCAAGATTAACGCCAAACATCTGAGCCAAAGCCACTCTGAATGGGTAAACATCCACTAAATGGGTGTATGTCTAGACTGGAATCTGTTCAGAGACCCAGTCGTGCATTTGTGGATCTCACTAGTGCCCAAAGACAGAGAGGAGGGTTTAAACCAGTCCTATTGTGCTTGTCTCTATATAGTTCTCATCGCTGACACCTGTGGATCATTATGTTACAATTTACACATTTTAAATCACAATATTCATCTAAAACCACTTAAGAAACAAAACAAGTTCCTTGTTAGAAAACTGCTGTGTATAATGGGAGCCTCCTATGGTTAGCTGCACATTACACATCGCATATCGCGTCACAGTGGGCGTGTACATCACAGTGGGCGTGTACGTCAGAGTGAGCGTGTAACGGTGGAGGTTCAACAGGGGTAGATCGACAAAATGGCGTCTTGGAAATTGTTGATTAAAGTTTACTCAAACATGAATCACTCAATGAGGCTCAATGAGAAGAAACAACTAGAACATGGTTAAGACATGGTTAAGATTGAAAAGTCCAGTTTGCAAGATAGGTCTGATTTAAATAACAAAATTACGGGTTCCAGAGACATTTTCACACTTGTGGAGCTGGGAGCCATGTCGGCATGCTCTATGTGGCAAATGTGACACAGCGTAAGCTCATTAAAGTTGTTTGGTGAAAGTGAGTCTGGGAGCACTTTCAATGGTGCTGTTTCAAATAAGACGATCTGCCTTAAAATGATTAGATTGTATGATGCTTTATGAATGACACAATCGTGTTGATACAAAGTTTCAGATTTTAAATGTTATCAAATGAAAATAAAATGAAAAATTCAAAGAGACACCATCAGGTAACACCACCAAAGGTAAAAAGAAGTTTTTTTAAGCTTGTAAAAATGTCAGTTTTTATTAGAACAAACCTGCAAATGTCAAATTTAACCTAACTAAAATGTAGGTAATTCATTTTCTTAAACTCACTGACTCATCAGTCAATAAAAGGGGATGTCAAAACTTTTTTATACATATATATTTTTTTTAAAACTACAAAAATAGTAAGCTTTAAATCAGACCTGTTCTACAAATTGTTTTGTTCAGATCTTTATCCATGTTTAGTCGTTTCTTCTCATTGAGCTTCTGAAGTTGTATTTGGAGTGATTCATGTTTGAGTAATCGTTAATCGACTATTTTCAAGACGCCATCTTGCCGAGCTACCCCCATTTAACCTCCACCAATACATGCCCACTGTGGCGTACACCCACTGTGATATACATGTCCACTGTGACATATGCACTTTCTTCTCCAGTTTTATTTTCTTAATCGGTGATACTCGTAGGATTTGGCAGTGCGCGTAGTCATTTTGGTACAAATGAAAAATGATGTGCTGCTCTAGTGTGATGTCCAGCTGTCCATAGGGGGCGCTGACAGCATTGCTGTGATGATGTTTAAGGCGACGTCAGCTCCCACTGGGCACTGCAATTTCTAACGCAGAAGTCAGCGACCTTGTTTCTTTTATTAAGCTGTTTTTGAAGAATATTGTGATTTAAATTGTGTAAATTATAACATAATGATCCACAGAGATGAGAACTATAGAGACACAAGCACAATAGGGCTGAACATGAGTTTCAGCTTAGTGTTTACAGGCACCATTTTAAAGACTCATCATTTCATATAATATTTTGTTGACTGCTTTGGCAAAGGTACTCATTTTTCATCACATTGAAACCCACAGATATGGAACAAACGTCATTCCAAAACACTGGACAATATTAAAGGGCCCATATTCCTCTATTCTCTGATCTATTCTAATGTTGTTTCCTCATCACAAACAGACCTGGAGTTGTGTTTAGTTTCATTCACACATGTTTACTACACAAACCCTGCATGTTTAGGTTGAGTTCTTCTCTCAAACAGAAAACACTCTGTTCCACCTTGTGATGTCATCATGTGGTAATACAGGAAGTGCTCTCTGTTCTAATGTTGTTTCCTCATTAAAACAGAGAGCATTTCCTGTATTACCACTGTGTGAAGTGCTCCACTGTGTTTTTAAAGTCTATACACCTTCACCAGAATCATTTGGATAATTTCAGTTCTGGAATTACCAATCTCTACTGAACTAAAGGTAAAAGGAGCTGTTAACTTGAAAACTACCACTTCATGACATCACAAGGTGGAACAGAGCACTTTGAGCTTTGGAGATATAGACAGACTAATAATAAAGTGTTACTCAAACAAGTGAACAAAACACAACTCCAGGTCTGTTTTTTTTTTTTTTTAGAACGTAACAGCATTAGAACATGACTTAAAGCTACAAGAGTCCATTTAGTGTAATACAGGACCTTTAAACTTACATGATGTTGTACTATGTTAAAGTAGAAGTATAGAATGGTTCAGTTTATATTCCTCTGCAGAGATGCTCTCAGTGAGCTTGTTCAAACTGTCTGAGTGATAGCAACAATATGAGAATGGCCTGCGCTCTACACAAAGCCACCTGTTTGAGCTCTGCTGCAGCCATCCACGCTCTGGCTCAGATTCCTAACATTTGCCTCACATTCTATAAAACAGACCCAAAACAGCCTCTTATGGCGTCTTCATTGCAGATTTTTCACTTTGGCAGTCTCAGTCCAAACAGTTCCCCATCAAACCTCTGGCTCGCGCTGTCACAGGAGATTGGAAGATGACTTGATTTGGAAGTAAATCCAAAGTATTCCCAGAGAGTTGGAGGTCAGGGTCAGAGGCATCCGGAGAACACTGAAGCGGCACAGAAAACTCTCCAGAGACGCAGAGCCAGCCTTCCATGTCTGGCTTTAGACAGAGCAGCACAGAGCCACACAAGACACTCTGGCTCCTCTCTGCTGCTTGTTATAATGAGCCACTGGAAATGACAAGACACAAGTACAAACCCAATGAAATCCCAATGAAATGTTTTATATATTTATCCTCATGACATTTTCATGGATCACACTTTGAATAATAAAGAACATAGCAAATGCAAGTGGCCCATCACAAAGAGTACATCTCCCACATGTTAGGGCCATATGAACCGTCTCACACTCTGAGGACATCAGGGACTGGCCTCCTGATGTAGTCCTGCTGTAGTCCCGCTTTAGTCCTGATGTAGTCCTGATGTAGTCCTGCTTTAGTCCTGATGTAGTCCTGGTGTAGTCCTACTTTAGTCCTGCTTTAGTCCTTCTTTTGTCCTGCTTTAGTCCTGGTTCAGTCCTAGTTTAGTCCTGCTTTAGTCCTGATGTAGTCCTGTTGTAGTCCTGATGTAGTCCTGCTTTAGTCCTGCTTTAGTCCTTCTTTTGTCCTGCTTTAGTCCTAGTTTAGTCCTGCTTTAGTCCTGATGTAGCCCTGCTTTAGTCCTCCTTTAGTCCTGATGTAGACCTGCTTTAGTCCTGATGTAGACCTGCTTTAGTCCTCCTTTAGGCCTGCTTTAGTCCTGATGTAGACCTGCTTTAGTCCTCCTTTAGGCCTGCTTTAGTCCTGATGTAGCCCTGCTTTAGTCCTCCTTTAGGCCTGCTTTAGTTCTGTTTTAGTCCTGATGTAGACCTGCTTTAGTCCTAGTTTAGTCCTGCTTTAGTCCTGCTTTGGTCCTGATGTAGTCCTGGTTTAGTCCTGGTCTAGTCCTGGTTTAGTTCTGGTTTAGTCCTGGTTTAGCCCTGGTTTAGTTCTGGTTTAGTCCTGGTTTAGTCCTGTTTTAGTCTAGGTTCAGTCCTAGTTTAGTTCTGGTTTAGTCCTGGTTTAGTCTTGGTTCAGTCCTGGTTTAATCCTGGTTTAGTTTTGGTTTAGTTCTGGTTTAGTCCTGGTTTAGTCTTGTTTTAGTCTAGGTTCAGTCCTAGTTTAGTTCTGGTTTAGTCCTGGTTTAGTCTTGGTTCAGTCCTGGTTTAATCCTGGTTTAGTCTTGGTTTAGTTCTGGTTTAGTCCTGGTTTAGTCTTGTTTTAGTCTAGGTTCAGTCCTAGTTTAGTTCTGGTTTAGTCCTGGTTTAGTTCTGTGCAGGTTTAGCTAGGTATTTCCTTTTATGGGGTATTTACTGTAACACATCACATATTTAGATCACCATGTTTCCTTTTATTGTTTTGAAATGCCAAAACAACGTATTAACATGTTTTAAATTTCACTCTGAGACTCTCTGCCCTTTGCTCTCTGTGCTAAGTCACTCCCCCTTCAGACCACTATTACAACACAATCAGTGTGCATTTCACTAATGAAACTACTGCACATCACATCAGGTTTGCCAAGTTGTAGTGTATTGTTTAGTATCGTGTTTTAGTACATTTATGGAGAGTTGCTGTGCAGGGGTGTGGATCGTGTCAGCTTGTGGAACATTGGACAGAACTGTTTGAATAGGGCCCAAGAGAGATCTCTAGATTACTCAAACATGGATGACATCTAAAACCTCTTCAGGAGTGTTTTTGATGAGGGAACAGCATTAGAACATGGTACATTTTTTTGCATAATACCTCTTCTTTAAGTTACAAACACAAGCTGAATACAGGAGTGACATCTGAAATGATCTGAAACTGTGATGTGTTCTTTGGTAGAATTGTATGGACCAAACCATTTTGTTGGTATTTGATGTTCAGATTCCATTGTTTACTTCATTAATATATACAACGTAAACTTTGGAAACAGAGAGATTATTACATTTAGCTGTATAAATTCTGACATAAAGCGGCTTGTGTTTTAATTAGCGAGTGTCATATTTGAAAAGATCCTTGTATTTTCATGTTTTTTTTATTACACTGTTGCGATCGAGGGGAGAACGTGGCCCTCGTTCCCTCTAAAACATGTTTACAGCGGCAGTTTTCCAGTTTTTCCATTATTGCTCCACATTGGCTCCAGACTGTCAGCGATTACGCTGAGGAGCACATGGGAAAGAATTATATTTTAAATGAACAATCCACCGCTGCAGAAGATGATTGTTTTCATGGCACTGGTTTGATCTGTTTGTGATCGTATATGTGCAGGTCCATAACAAAACTGATGGAACAAGCATAGGGCCTAAACATCTACAATCCCTTAGCCAATCAGGATGCAGAACACAATGCACGTTCATACGCTGCACCATGCAAAATCGCACAAAAATATCCGCAAAACAGCAAGATCGTGAAAAGTGAACCGCGATATAGTGAGAGACAAGTGCATAAAGAAGTGGACTAAGTGAGTGTGGCGTCACCCTCAGCATTAAGCTCTAGTCAAATGAAGCTCATCGAGGCTAGAGCAGTTATAGGGGTGAATTTGAAGCAGAGTTCCATATTTGGAATTCTGACTGTGAGTAACATAGCTACTAAAGAGCTCATCAGGAGTGAGGCTGTTGAAGGCAACGCCCCTTCCTGCCCACACCTCTGGCCCGTATAACTGCTGGCCTCAATGAGCTTCATTTGACTGGAGCAGAACACTGTGGTGACGTCACACTCACCCAGTCCACTTCTTTATACAGACTGTTATACAGACTTTCTTCTATAAAGCAATTTGAATTACTTTATGTACCAACTGTGCTATACAAATAAACTCGCCTCGCCGCTATAATGCAGCTTCTCACCATCAGCACATCAGGTCATTTCTGTTTCCTCTGGTTTATTATGGAGTCAAAGCAATTAAATAATTCAACATAATGTATAAAAAAGTGGAGCCAGAGTCGATGGAGCCAGATGCGCACCAATGCTCACTCCGTTTGTAACACAGCAGCTAGCAGGTTAGCTATGTCCATTTATATAAATAGTCTATGGTAATTCGATGGTGATGTATGTGTTTCCTCCCACAAAAATACAGGCTGCGTTTAACAGCAGAACACTTGTGTGTTCCTTTTGAATAATTCTCATTCTAAACAGTAATGCATCAGCAGCGTCTCTCTCTGCATAATGAAACGCTCCCATTCTAGAGTTTGAGGGTCTACACTTTTTTCTCTTGGACTTGTCGTTGTAATGTACGACCTCCCGAGCCTCGTTTATTTCTTTGGGGTGGTGTTCTGCAGTTCCTTAAAAAATGAATGAGTTTAATATCTTACGACTTAAATTGGGAAAGTGAGGGTGAATTTTCAAACAGGGTTATAAATCTTCAGACCCTCAAGATGTTTAATTAAAAAAAACAAGATTTCAGCTAATTTATGTGCTCTGAATTATTAATGTTTTCATTTTCTCTTACAACAGCAGAAACAATTTATAGAGTGTGGAGGGTGGAAACAAAACTGAAGGCTGACAGATCCAACCCACAGACTGTGTAAAGAAGTGGACTCAGTGAATGTGATGTCACCCACAGCATTCGACTGCAACTGAAGCTCATCGAGGCTAGCAGCTATAGCGGCCAATTTGGAGCCTAGTTTCATATTTGGAATTCTGACCACGAGTATCATAGCAACTAAAAAGCGGTTCTGGAGCGAGGCGGTTGAAGGTAACGCCCCTTCCTGCTCACACCAGTTTAGCAGGGAGTGGGTGCTTTGCAACGCAGTCAATCAAACCTGTTGCTAACGCTAACTTGGGGAAAAAAGGTGCCTGATTTGTCTGTTGAAGTTCATGTTTTCATATCTTGATTTACAGACACAATAGTAAAATTAAAGCCGCAAGCGGCATCGAACGGCCCTCGCGGGCCGTGCTTCGCACTCGGCCGACCCCGCACTCCCTGTGGGTGGCGCTGACGTGCCACTTGTCCCTTTTTTATTGCGGCTTTGGGCTGCACTTGTCACCAAACAAGTCAAAACACATTGGAAGTGCTGATGCACAAAATGCAAAAACATGTGGTTTCCAGGCATCGCCATGGCAACACCGTGCAAAATACAAACTTGGCCCCCAGGACTTTTTTGACGGGGACGACCTGAAGAATCACTGTGGAAAATTGTATGTTCGTCGTTGACGGTAATAAGTCGTTATAAGACTTTGAAATGTACGAAAATTTGGAAATTTTCCCATTAGGATAACATGGGCGCTCTCGCGCATCGCCATGGTAACACAGTGAAAAATATGACTTGGGTCTGATTGACTTTTTTGATCAGGATGACATGAAGAGTCATAGTGCCAAATTTCACATTATTCCATGAAACTAATATTTTTCCCATGAATGGGAAAAATTGGGAGGATTCCCATTAGGATAACATTGGCAGTTTGGCGCATCGCCATGGCAACACGGTGCAAAAGACGACATAGGTCTGATTGACTTTATTGATTGGGATGACCCAATGGAATTTTGTGTCAAATTTGGTAACATTTGGGAAAACTAAATTTTCGGCCTTCCATACAAATTTATCAGATGTTCTGTAGAGGGCGCTATTGCGCCAAATTAGTTTCTATCATAATGAGTAGCTTTAGACCCAAAAGTTTTACAACTGATTAGAATTTGAGCCAAATCGGACTTTGCTTGCGCAAACAGGAGCAAATTTTGAAATTTGAAAATTGCAAAAATTCCGATGGAAATTTGTGGCTTCGCCGCACGGAAACCGTAAAAGGGATCATCATGAATTGGATAACTTTTGATGCCCCACTTGTCTAGATGATGTACAGTGATTTTCAGCCCAGCCGGTGATGCGCCTTCAGAGGAGTTGACGAAAATGCGAGGTCAGCGAAAACGCTGAGTCGGCATTTTGGAATTTTCAATCCAAGATGGCTGACTTCCGGTGAGTCAAAGGGCGTGGCCATAATAATATTTTTTGTTTGGCATCACTTGAAGAATGCATGTACCGAATTTCGTGGCTGTATGAAAAAGTTGACGTCGACGTCTCCCATTGACGTCAAAAATTTGACTTTTGCAGAGGGCGCTGTCGCGCCATTTTTTTATGCCCAATGACGCACCACATAAAAAAATAAATTTTTCACTAGACCTGAATTATGGGCAAAATTTTGTGAGTTTTTGAATATGTTCAGGGGGTCAAATTACTGCTCAAAGAGCAGAAGAAAGAAGAAATAAAAATTAAAGCCGCAAGCGGCATCGAACGGCCCTCGCGGGCCGTGCTTCGCACTAGGCCGGCCCCGCACTCCCTGTGGGTGGCGCTGACGCGCCACTTGCCTCTGTTTTATTGCGGCTTTGGACTCCGTTTGGCACCAAATAAGTGAAAAGACATTGGAAGTGCTGATGCACAAAATTGCAAAATTTGGGTTTTTCCAGGCATCGCCATGGCAACACCGTGCAAAATACAAACTTGGCCCCCCGGACTTTTTTGACGGGGACGACCTGAAGAATCACTGTGCCAAATTTTATGTCCGTCGTTGACGGTAATAAGTCGTTATAAGACTTTGAAATGTACGAAAATTTGTAAATTTTCCCATTAGGATTACATGGGCGCTTTCGCGCATCGCCATGGCAACCCAGTGAAAAATATGACATGGGTCTGATTGACTTTTTTGATCAGGATGACATGAAGAGTCATGGTGCCAAATTTCACAGTATTCCATGAAACTAATATTTTTCCCATGAATGGGAAAAATTGTGAGGTTTCCCATTAGGATAACATTGGCAGTTTGGCGCATCGCTATGGCAACACGGTGCAAAAGACGACATAGGTCTGATTGACTTTATTGATTGGGATGACCCAAAGGAATTTTGTGTCAAATTTGGTAACATTTGGGAAAACTAAATTTTCGGCCTTCCATACAAATTTATTAGATGTTCTGTAGGGGGCGCTATCGCGTCAATTTAGTTTCTATCATAATGAGTAGCTTTAGGCCCAAAAGTTTTACAACTGATTCGAATTTGAGCCAAATCGGACTTTGCATGCGCAAACGGGAGCAAATTTTGACTTTTGAAAATTGCAAAAATTCCGATGGAATTTTGCGGCTTCGCCGCACGGAAACCGTGATAGGGATCATCATAAATTGGATAACTTTTGATGCCCCACTTGTCTAGATGATGTACAGTGAATTTCAGCCCTGCAGGTGAAGCGCCTTCAGAGGAGTTGACGAAAATGCGACGTCAGCGAAAACGCTGACTCAGCATTTTGGAATTTTCAATCCAAGATGGCCGACTTCCGGTGTGTCAGAGGGCGTGGCCATAATAATATTTTTTGTTTGGCATCACTTGAAGAATGCGTGTACCGAATTTCGTGGCTGTATGAAAAAGTTGACGTCGACGTCTCCCATTGACGTCAAAAATTTGACTTTTGCAGGGGGCGCTGTCGCGCCATTTTTTTATGCCCAATGATGCACCATATAAAAAAATAAATTTTTCGCCAGACCTGAATGATGGGCAAAATTTGGTGAGTTTTTGAATATGTTTAGGGGGTCAAATTAGTGCTCAAAGAGCAGAAGGAAGAAGAAATAAAAATTAAAGCCGCAAGCGGCATCGAACGGCCCTCGCGGGCCGTGCTTCGCACTCGGCCGACCCGGCACTCCCTGTGGGTGGCGCTGACGCGCCACTTGTCCCTTTTTTATTGTGGCTTTGGGCTGCACTTGTCACCAAACAAGTCAAAACACATCGGAAGTGCTGATGCACAAAATGCAAAAAAATAGGTTTTCCAGGCATCGCCATGGCAACACCGTGCAAAATACAAACTTGGCCCCCAGGACTTTTTTGTCGGGGACGACCTGAAGAATCACTGTGCCAAATTTGATGTTCGTCGTTGACGGTAATAAGTCGTTATAAGACTTTGAAATGTACGAAAATTTGGAAATTTTCCCATTAGGATAACATGGGCGCTGTCGCGCATCGCCATGGCAACCCAGTAAAAAATATGACTTGGGTCTGATTGACTTTTTTGATCAGGGTGACATGAAGAGTCATGGTGCCAAATTTCACATTATTCCATGAAACTAATATTTTTCCCATGAATGGGAAAAATTGGGAGGTTTCCCATTAGGATAACATTGGCAGTTTGGCGCATCGCCATGGCAACACGGTGCAAAAGATGACATAGGTCTGATTGACTTTATTGATTGGGATGACCCAATGGAATTTTGTGTCAAATTTGGTAACATTTGGGTAAACTAAATTTTTGGCCTTCCATACAAATTTATTAGATGTTCTGTAGGGGGCGCTATCGCGCCAAATTAGTTTCTATCATAATGAGTAGCTTTAGGCCCAAAAGTTTTACAACTGATTCGAATTTGAGCCAAATCGGACTTTGCATGCGCAAACGGGAGCAAATTTTGACTTTTGAAAATTGCAAAAATTCCGATGGAAATTTGCGGCTTCGCCGCACGGAAACCGTAAAAGGGATCATCATAAATTGGATAACTTTTGATGCCCCACTTGTCTAGATGATGTACAGTGAATTTCAGCCCTGCAGGTGGAGCGCCTTCAGAGGAGTTGACGAAAATGCGAGGTCAGCGAAAACGCTGACTCGGCATTTTGGAATTTTCAATCCAAGATGGCCGACTTCCGGTGCGTCAGAGGGCGTGGCCATAATAACATTTTTTGTTTGGCATCACTTGAAGAATGCGTGTACCGAATTTCGTGGCTCTACGGCAAAGTTGACGTCGGGACGTCTCCCATTGACGCAATGTATTTTGACTTTTGCAGGGGGCGCTGTCGCGCCATTTTTTTATGCCCAATGATGCACCACATAAAAAAATAAATTTTTCGGCAGACCTGAATTTTGGGCAAAATTTGGTGAGTTTTTGAATATGTTCAGGGGGTCAAATTCCTGCTCAAAGTGCAGAAGAAAGAAGAAAAAAAAATTAAAGCCGCAAGCGGCATCGAACGGCCCTCGCGGGCCGTGCTTCGCACTCGGCCGACCCGGCACTCCCTGTGGGTGGCGCTGACGCGCCACTTGTCCCTTTTTTATTGTGGCTTTGGGCTGCACTTGTCACCAAACAAGTCAAAACACATCGGAAGTGCTGATGCACAAAATGCAAAAAAATAGGTTTTCCAGGCATCGCCATGGCAACACCGTGCAAAATACAAACTTGGCCCCCAGGACTTTTTTGTCGGGGACGACCTGAAGAATCACTGTGCCAAATTTGATGTTCGTCGTTGACGGTAATAAGTCGTTATAAGACTTTGAAATGTACGAAAATTTGGAAATTTTCCCATTAGGATAACATGGGCGCTGTCGCGCATCGCCATGGCAACCCAGTAAAAAATATGACTTGGGTCTGATTGACTTTTTTGATCAGGGTGACATGAAGAGTCATGGTGCCAAATTTCACATTATTCCATGAAACTAATATTTTTCCCATGAATGGGAAAAATTGGGAGGTTTCCCATTAGGATAACATTGGCAGTTTGGCGCATCGCCATGGCAACACGGTGCAAAAGATGACATAGGTCTGATTGACTTTATTGATTGGGATGACCCAATGGAATTTTGTGTCAAATTTGGTAACATTTGGGTAAACTAAATTTTTGGCCTTCCATACAAATTTATTAGATGTTCTGTAGGGGGCGCTATCGCGCCAAATTAGTTTCTATCATAATGAGTAGCTTTAGGCCCAAAAGTTTTACAACTGATTCGAATTTGAGCCAAATCGGACTTTGCATGCGCAAACGGGAGCAAATTTTGACTTTTGAAAATTGCAAAAATTCCGATGGAAATTTGCGGCTTCGCCGCACGGAAACCGTAAAAGGGATCATCATAAATTGGATAACTTTTGATGCCCCACTTGTCTAGATGATGTACAGTGAATTTCAGCCCTGCAGGTGTAGCGCCTTCAGAGGAGTTGACGAAAATGCGAGGTCAGCGAAAACGCTGACTCGGCATTTTGGAATTTTCAATCCAAGATGGCCGACTTCCGGTGCGTCAGAGGGCGTGGCCATAATAACATTTTTTGTTTGGCATCACTTGAAGAATGCGTGTACCGAATTTCGTGGCTCTACGGCAAAGTTGACGTCGGGACGTCTCCCATTGACGCAATGTATTTTGACTTTTGCAGGGGGCGCTGTCGCGCCATTTTTTTATGCCCAATGATGCACCACATAAAAAAATAAATTTTTCGGCAGACCTGAATTTTGGGCAAAATTTGGTGAGTTTTTGAATATGTTCAGGGGGTCAAATTCCTGCTCAAAGTGCAGAAGAAAGAAGAAAAAAAAAAAAAAATTAAAGCCGCAAGCGGCATCGAACGGCCCTCGCGGGCCGTGCTTCGCACTCGGCCGACCCGGCACTCCCTGTGGGTGGCGCTAACGCGCCACTTGTCCCTTTTTTATTGGGGCTTTGGGCTGCACTTGTCACCAAACAAGTCAAAACACATTTGAAGTGCTGATGCACAAAATGCAAAAACATGGGTTTTCCAGGCATCGCCATGGCAACACCGTGCAAAATACAAACTTGGCCCCTTGGACTTTTTTGACGGGGACAACCTGAAGAATCACTGTGCCAAATTTTATGTCCGTCGTTGACGGTAATATGTCGTTATAAGACTTTGAAATGTACGAAAATTTGGAAATTTTCCCATTAGGATAACATGGGCGCTCTCTAGCATCGCCATGGCAACCCAGTGAAAAATATGACATGGGTCTGATTGACTTTTTTGATCAGAATGACATGAAGAGTCATGGTGTCAAATTTCACATTATTCCATGAAACTAATATTTTTCCCATGAATGGGAAAAATTGTGAGGTTTCCCATTAGGATAACATTGGCAGTTTGGCGCATCGCCATGGCAACACGGTGCAAAAGACGACATAGGTCTGATTGACTTTATTGATTGGGATGACCCAATGGAATTTTGTGTCAAATTTGGTAACATTTGGGAAAAGTAAATTTTCGGCCTTCCATACAAATTTATTAGATGTTCCGTAGGGGGCGCTATTGCGCCAATTTAGTTTCTATCACAATGAGTAGCTTTAGGCCCAAAAGGTTTACAACTGATTCGAATTTGAGCCAAATCGGACTTTGCATGCGCAAACGGGAGCAAATTTTGAAATTTGAAAATTGCAAAAATTCCGATGGAATTTTGCGGCTTCGCCGCACGGAAGCCGTGATAGGCATCATCATGAATTGGATAACTTTTGATGCCCCACTTGTCTAGATGATGTACAGTAAATTTCAGCCCTGCAGGTGAAGCGCCTTCAGAGGAGTTGACGAAAATGCGAGGTCAGCGAAAACGCTGACTCGGCATTTTGGAATTTTCAATCCAAGATGGCCGACTTCCGGTGCGTCAGAGGGCGTGGCCATAATAATCTTTTTTGTTTGGCATCACTTGATGAATGCATGTACCGAATTTGGTGGCTGTATGAAAAAGTTGATGTTGACATCTCCCATTGACGTCAAAAATTTGACTTTTGCAGGGGGCGCTGTCGCGCCATTTTTTTATGCCCAATGACGCACCACATAAAAAAATAAATTTTTCACCAGACCTGAATAATGGGCAAAATTTGGTGAGTTTTTGAAAATGTTCAGGGGGTCAAATTACTGCTCAAAGAGCAGAAGAAGAAATAAAAATAATAATAATAATAAAAATAATAATATTTTTAGCAAAAACAATATATCCGAAAACATTAGAATGACATATTATACGTTTTTTGAAAGCTCTGGACCTTCCCCACGTCGCCGTGGGGTCATTGGCGAATGACGGGCGCTGACGCGCCCGTCATTCGCCATGACGTCGGGCTCCGCCATTGACCTCCCATTGACTTCCATTCATTTTAGCAGTTATAAGTATGGCCCATGCCTGCGGCATGGGGGCTTGGATAGGGCTCGATGCCAGGAGTGTGTTTGGGGACATGAGCGCTTCGCGCTGCGTCAGCGTCAACATTGAGTCAATGGGCTTCGCCCATTGACTCAATGTTGACGCTGACATGCTAGCAAGAACAAATATGCATGTCCCATGCCTACGGCATGGGTTGCTAGGACACAGGAGTCTGTGCAAGGTCGCGGTGCTGCCACGAAGTTGCGCGCTTCGCGCGCAACTTCGTGAAGACAGTCTGCAACGATGAGTGCTTCGCACTCATCGTTGCGGAAGCAATAGGCCCTACGCCCTGTAGGGGCTCGGGCCTAAAAATAATTAAAGCCGCAAGCGGCATCGAACGGCCCTCGCGGGCCGTGCTTCGCACTCGGCCGACCCGGCACTCCCTGTGGGTGGCGCTGACGCGCCACTTGTCCCTTTTATATTGTGGCTTTTGGCTGCACTTGTCACCAAACAAGTCAAAACACATTCGAAGTGCTGATGCACAAAATGCAAAAACATGGGTTTTCCAGGCATCGCCATGGCAACACCGTGCAAAATACAAACTTGGCCCCCTGGACTTTTTTGACGGGGACGACCTGAAGTATCACTGTGCCAAATTTTATGTCCGTCGTTGACGGTAATAAGTCGTTATAAGACTTTGAAATGCATGAAAATTTTGAAATTTTCCCATTAGCATAACATGGGCGCTTTCGCGCATCGCCATGGCAACCCAGTGAAAACTATGACATGGGTCTGGTTGACTTTTTTGATCAGGATGACATGAAGAGTCATGGTGCCAAATTTCACATTATTCCATGAAACTAATATTTTTCCCATGAATGGGAGAAATTGAGAGGATTCCCATTAGGATAACATTGGCAGTTTGGCGCATTGCCATGGCAACACGGTGCAAAAGACGACATAGGTCTGATTGACTTTATTGATTGGGATGACCCAATGGAATTTTGTGTCAAATTTGGTAACATTTGGGAAAACTAAATTTTCGGCCTTCCATACAAATATATTAGATGTTCTGTAGGGGGCGCTATCGCGCCAATTTAGTTTCTATCATAATGAGTAGCTTTAGGCCCAAAAGTTTTACAACTGATTCGAATTTGACCCAAATCGGACTTTGCATGCGCAAACGGGAGCAAATTTTGACTTTTGAAAATTGCAAAAATTCCGATGGAATTTTGCGGCTTCGCCGCACGGAAACCGTAATAGGGATCATCATAAATTGGATAACTTTTGATGCCCCACTTGTCTAGATGATGTACCGTGAATTTCAGCCCTGCAGGTGAAGCGCCTTCAGAGGAGTTGACGAAAATGCGAGGTCAGCGAAAACGCTGACTCGGCATTTTGGAATTTTCAATCCAAGATGGCCGACTTTCGGTGCGTCAGAGGGCGTGGCCATAATAACATTTTTTGTTTGGCATCACTTGAAGAATGCGTGTACCGAATTTCGTGGCTCTATGGCAAAGTTGACGTCGGGACGTCTCCCATTGACGCAATGTATTTTGACTTTTGCAGGGGGCGCTGTCGCGCCATTTTTTTATGCCCAATGATGCACCACATAAAAAAATAAATTTTTCGGCAGACCTGAATTTTGGGCAAAATTTGGTGAGTTTTTGAATATGTTCAGGGGGTCAAATTACTGCTCAAAGAGCAGAAGAAGAATAAAAATAATAATAAAAATAATAATAATTAAAGCCGCAAGCGGCATCGAACGGCCCTCGCGGGCCGTGCTTCGCACTCGGCCGACCCGGCACTCCCTGTGGGTGGCGCTGACGCGCCACTTGTCCCTTTTTTATTGCGGCTTTGGGCTGCACTTGTCACCAAACAAGTCAAAACACATCGGAAGTGCTGATGCACAAAATGCAAAAACATGGGTTTTGCAGGCATCGCCATGGCAACACCGTGCAAAATACAAACTTGGCCCCTCGGACTTTTTTGTCGGGGACGACCTGAAGAATCACTGTGCCAAATTTTATGTCCGTCGTTGACGGTAATAAGTTGTTATGAGACTTTGAAATGTACGAAAATTTGGAAATTTTCCCATTAGGATAACATGGGCGCTTTCGCGCATCGCCATGGCAACCCAGTGAAAAACATGACTTGGGTCTGATTGACTTTTTTGATCAGGATGACATGAAGAGTCATGGTGCCAAATTTCACATTATTCCATGAAACTAATATTTTTCCCATGAATGGGAAAAATTGGGAGGTTTCCCATTAGGATAACATTGGCACTTTGGCGCATCACCATGGCAACACGGTGCAAAAGACGACATAGGTCTGATTGGCTTTATTGATTGGGATGACCCAATGGAATTTTGTGTCAAATTTGGTAACATTTGGGAAAACTAAATTTTTGGCCTTCCATACAAATTTATTAGATGTTCTGTAGGGGGCGCTATCGCACCAATTTAGTTTCTATCATAATGAGTAGCTTTAGGCCCGAAAGTTTTACAACTGATTCGAATTTGAGCCAAATCGGACTTTGCATGCGCAAACGGGAACAAATTTTGAAATTTGAAAATTGCAAAAATTCCGATGGAATTTTGCGGCTTCGCCGCACGGAAACCGTAAAAGGGATCATCATAAATTGGATAACTTTAGATGCCCCACTTGTCTAGATGATGTACAGTGAATTTCAGCTCTGCAGGTGAAGCGCCTTCAGAGGAGTTGACGAAAATGCGAGGTCAGCGAAAACGCTGACTCGGCATTTTGGAATTTTCAATCCAAGATGGCCGACTTCCGGTGCGTCAGAGGGCGTGGCCATAATATTATTTTTTGTTTGGCATCATTTGAAGAATGCGTGTACCGAATTTCGTGGCTGTATGAAAAAGTTGACGTCAACGTCTCCCATTGACGTCAAAAATTTGACTTTTGCAGGGGGCGCTGTCGCGCCATTTTTTTATGTCCAATGATGCACCACATAAAAAAATAAATTTTTCGCCAGACCTGAATAATCGGCAAAATTTGGTGAGTTTTTGAATATGTTCAGGGGGTCAAATTACTGCTCAAAGAGCAGAAGAAGAATAAAAATAATAATAATAAAAATAATAATAATTTTAGCAAAAACAATATATCCGAAAACATTAGAATGACATATTATACGTTTTTTGAAAGCTCTCGACTTTCCCCACGTCACCGTGGGGTCAATGGCGAATGACGAGCGCTAACGCGCTCGTCATTCGCCATGGCGTCGGGGTCCGCCATTGACCTCCCATTGACTTCCATTCATTTTAGCAGTAACAAGTATGGCCCATGCCTGCGGCATGGGGGCTTGGATAGGGCTCGATGCCAGGAGTGTGTTTGGGTACATTAGCGCTTCGCGCTGCGTCAGCGTCAACATTGAGTCAATGGGCTTCGCCCATTGACTCAATGTTGACGCTGACATGCTAGCAAGAACAAATATGCATGTCCCATGCCTACGGCATGGGTTGCTAGGACACAGGAGTCTGTGCAGGGGGCGATGGGGGACGGCTCCTCCTATTGACTCCTGTTAACGCATGTCAGCGTCAACATTGAGTCAATGGGCGAAGCCCATTGACTCAATGTTGACGCTGACATGCTAGCAACAACAAATATGCATGTCCCATGCCTACGGCATGGGTTGCTGGGATACAGGAGTCTGTGCAGGGGAGGACGACTCCTGCTATTCACTCCTGTTGACGCATGTCAGCGTCAACATCGAGTCAATGGGCTTCGCCCATTGACTCGATGTTGACGCTGACATGCTAGCAGCAACAAATATGAAAACCCATGCCTACGGCATGGGTTGCTAGGACACAGGAGTCTGTGCAAGGTCGCGGTGCTGCCACGAAGTTGCGCGCGTCGCGCGCAACTTCGTGAAGACAGTTTGCAACGATGAGTGCTTCGCACTCATCGTTGCGGAAGCAATAGGCCCTACGCCCTGTAGGGGCTCGGGCCTAAAAATTAAAGCCGCAAGCGGCATCGAACGGCCCTCGCGGGCCGTGCTTCGCACTCGGCCGACCCCGCACTCCCTGTGGGTGGCGCTAACGCGCCACTTGTCCCTTTTTTATTGCGGCTTTGGGCTGCACTTGTCACCAAACAAGTCAATTTGTGCTGATGCACAAAATGCAACAACATGGGTTTTCCAGGCATCGCCATGGCAACACCGTGCAAAATACAAACTTGGCCCCCCAGACTTTTTTGACGGGAACGACCTGAAGAATCACTGTGCCAAATTTTATGTTCGTCGTTGACGAAAATAAGTCGTTATAAAACTTTGAAATGTACGAAAATTTGGAAATTTTCCCATTAGGATAACATGGGCGCTTTTGCGCATCGCCATGGCAACCCAGTGAAAAATATGACTTGGGTCTGATTGACTTTTTTGATCAGGATGACATGACGAGTCATGGTGCCAAATTTCACATTATTCCATGAAACTAATATTTTTCCCATGAATGGGAAAAATTGTGAGGATTCCCATTAGGATAACATTGGCAGTTTGGCGCATCGCCATGGCAACACGGTGCAAAAGACAACATAGGTCTGATTGGCTTTATTGATTGGGATGACCCAATGGAATTTTGTGTCAAATTTGGTAACATTTGGGAAAACTAAATTTTTGGCCTTCCATACAAATATATTAGATGTTCTGTAGGGGGCGCTATCGCGCCAATTTAGTTTCTGTCATAATGAGTAGCTTTAGGCCCGAAAGTTTTACAACTGATTCGAATTTGAGCGAAATTGGACTTTGCATGCGCAAACGGGAGCAAATTTTGACTTTTGAAAATTGCAAAAATTCTGATGGAATTTTGCGGCTTCGCCGCACGGAAACCGTAAAAGGGATCATCATAAATTGGATAACTTTTGATGCCCCACTTGTCTAGATGATGTACAGTGATTTTCAGCCCTGCAGGTGAAGCGCCTTCAGAGGAGTTGACGAAAATGCGAGGTCAGTGAAAACGCTGACTTTGCATTTTGGAATTTTCAATCCAAGATGGCCGACTTCCGGTGCGTCCGAGGGCGTGGCCATAATAATCTTTTTTGTTTGGCATCACTTGAAGAATGCGTGTACCGAATTTCGTGGCTCTATGGCAAAGTTGACGTCGGGACGTCTCCCATTGACGCAATGTATTTTGACTTTTGCAGGGGGCGCTGTCGCGCCATTTTTTTATGCCCAATGATGCACCACATAAAAAAATAAATTTTTCGCCAGACCTGAATTTTGGGCAAAATTTGGTGAGTTTTTGAAAATGTTCAGGGGGTCAAATTACTGCTCAAAGAGCAGAAGAATAAAAAAAAAAATAATAATAATATTTTTAGCAAAAACAATATATCCGAAAACATTACAATGGCATATTATACGTTTTTTGAAAGCTCTCAACTTTCCCCACGTCACCGTGGGGTCAATGGCGAATGACGAGCGCTAACGCGCTCGTCATTCGCCATGACGTCGGGGTCCGCCATTGACCTCCCATTGACTTCCATTCATTTTAGCAGTTATAAGTATGGCCCATGCCTGCGGCATGGGGGCTTGGATAGGGCTCGATGCCAGGAGTGTGTTTGGGTACATTAGCGCTTCGCGCTGCGTCAGCGTCAACATTGAGTCAATGGGCTTCGCCCATTGACTCAATGTTGACGCTGACATGCTAGCAAGAACAAATATGCATGTCCCATGCCTACGGCATGGGTTGCTAGGACACAGGAGTCTGTGCAGGGGGTGATGGGGGACGACTCCTCCTATTGACTCCTGTTAACGCATGTCAGCGTCAACATCGAGTCAATGGGCTTCGCCCATTGACTCGATGTTGACGCTGACATGCTAGCAACAACAAATATGCAAACCCATGCCTACGGCATGGGTTGCTAGGACACAGGAGTCTGTGTAAGGTCGCGGTGCTGCCACGAAGTTGCGCGCTTCGCGCGCAACTTCGTGAAGACAGTCTGCAACGATGAGTGCTTCGCACTCATCGTTGCGGAAGCAATAGGCCCTACGCCCTGTAGGGGCTCGGGCCTAATTTTAGCAAAAACAATATATCCGAAAACATTAGAAACACATATTATACGTTTTTTGAAAGCTCTGGACTTTCCCCACGTCACCGTGGGGTCAATGGCGAATGACGAGCGCTAACGCGCTCGTCATTCGCCATGGCGTCGGGGTCCGCCATTGACCTCCCATTGACTTCCATTCATTTTAGCAGTAACAAGTATGGCCCATGCCTGCGGCATGGGGGCTTGGATAGGGCTCGATGCCAGGAGTGTGTTTGGGGACATTAGCGCTTCGCGCTGCGTCAGCGTCAACATTGAGTCAATGGGCTTCGCCCATTGACTCAATGTTGACGCTGACATGCTAGCAAGAACAAATATGCATGTCCCATGCCTACGGCATGGGTTGCTAGGACACAGGAGTCTGTGCAAGGTCGCGGTGCTGCCACGAAGTTGCGCGCTTCGCGCGCAACTTCGTGAAGACAGTCTGCAACGATGAGTGCTTCGCACTCATCGTTGCGGAAGCAATAGGCCCTACGCCCTGTAGGGGCTCGGGCCTAACTACGCCCTGTAGGGGCTCGGGCCTAATAATATTTTTAGCAAAAACAATATATCCGATAACATTAGAATGACATATTATACGTTTTTTGAAAGCTCTTGACTTTTCCCACGTCACCGTGGGGTCAATGGCGAATGACGAGCGCTGACGCGCTCGTCATTCGCCATGACGTCGGGGTCCGCCATTGACCTCCCATTGACTTCCATTCATTTTAGCAGTAATAAAGATGGCCCATGCCTGCGGCATGGGGGCTTGGATAGGGCTCGATGCCAGGAGTGTGTTTGGGGACATGAGCGCTTCGCGCTGCGTCAGCGTCAACAATGAGTCAATGGGCTTCGCCCATTGACTCATTGTTGACGCTGACATGCTAGCAAGAACAAATATGCATGTCCCATGCCTACGGCATGGGTTGCTAGGACACAGGAGTCTGTGCAAGGTCGCGGTGCTGCCACGAAGTTGCGCGCTTCGCGCGCAACTTCGTGAAGACAGTCTGCAACGATGAGTGCTTCGCACTCATCGTTGCGGAAGCAATAGGCCCTACGCCCTGTAGGGGCTCGGGCCTAATAATTTTAGCAAAAACAATATATCCGATAACATTACAATGACATATTATACGTTTTTTGAAAGCTCTCAACTTTCCCCACGTCACCGTGGGGTCAATGGCGAATGACGAGCGCGTTAGCGCTCGTCATTCGCCATTGACGTCGGGGTCGCCATTGACCTCCCATTGACTTCCATTCATTTTAGCAGTTATAAGTATGGCCCATGCCTGCGGCATGGGGGCTTGGATAGGGCTCGATGCCAGGAGTGTGTTTGGAGACATGACGTCGGGGTCCGCCATTGACCTCCCATTGACTTCCATTCATTTTAGCAGTTATAAGTATGGCCCATGCCTGCGGCATGGGGGCTTGGATAGGGCTCGATGCCAGGAGTGTGTTTGGAGACATGAGCGCTTCGCGCTGCGTCAGCGTCAACATTGAGTCAATGGGCTTCGCCCATTGACTCAATGTTGACGCTGACATGCTAGCAAAAACAAACATGTATGTCCCATGCCTACGGCATGGGTTGCTAGGACACAGGAGTCTGTGCAGGGGGCGATGGGGGACGACTCCTCCTATTGACTCCTGTTAACGCATGTCAGCGTCAACATCGAGTCAATGGGCTTCGCCCATTGACTCGATGTTGACGCTGACATGCTAGCAACAACAAATATGAAAACCCATGCCTACGGCATGGGTTGCTAGGACACAGGAGTCTGTGCAAGGTCGCGGTGCTGCCACGAAGTTGCGCGCTTCGCGCGCAACTTCGTGAAGACAGTCTGCAACGATGAGTGCTTCGCACTCATCGTTGCGGAAGCAATAGGCCCTACGCCCTGTAGGGGCTCGGGCCTAATAAAATGATCATGTAGAGTCATGATCATGTAGACCAAAGTGACGAGTCTGACAGCAGCAGTTACAGAGAGAGGGGCCACAGTTTTTACATAGAAACTGAATTGTAGCATGACTTGCTATCAAATAGTATCAAATAGTAGTGGTGGAGAAGGAGCGGATGGTGATCAATAGAGAGCCATTGAAAAGATGCAAATTCATAATTTATTTATTTCTTCTTCTTTTTTTTATCACAGTTATTTTTTTATTGCACATTCTGTGTGGTTTGTGTTTTGTTTTCTGGTCAACGTCTGTGCCCATATTATTGCTTTCCGTTAATTCATTAATTTGTTTGTTAATTTATTTATATGTGTGTATGCATATATGTGTATATGTATGCATATATAGAGATGTATGTGTGTGTGTGTGTGTGTGTGTGTGTGTATATATATATATATATATATATATATATATATATATATATATATATATATATATATACTTTTTTCTGTTCCTGTGCTTACCCATCTGGGGGGGAGGGGTAGGAGGGCTGTAAAATGTTAAAATGCGATAAAAAATGTCAATAAAAAATAAAAATAAAGTGAACTGGAGCCAGAGTCAATGGATTCAGAAGCGTGCATGATCACTTCCTGTTTGGAACATAGCGGCTAGCAGGTTAGCTATGTCCATTTATATATTCACTCTATGGTACAGTCAGATGGTGTGTTTTGGGAGTGGAAGTTGAACCGCAGACCCAGGTTTGTGAGTGCAGAGAAAATGGGACAGGGTAGTTTTCAGTTCTGACAACAACCTGGAAACAGCCAGAGGATGAAGCACCGGGGCTAGCATGAATTATTAATAACTCTTGTAAACAACACATATTTCTTCACCTGAATGTGACAACAGTTTTTTTTTTTTAATTTCACAACTTTGGATTCAAGTTGTCTGCAGAGGGCACTGGAGTAACACGGGTACGGCTCTGAATGTTCTGATGTCATTACTTCGCTCATGTTTACACTGGGCTTATTTATGGAGTTATTATGGGATGGGCTCTTGCACTTCACATCAAAACTCTGCTGTGTTTGTTGCTCTAAGCATCATTTTGTTGTTTTCTATGACAATAAAAAAAGAAAAAAGGTTTTGTAGCAGCTCTGTAATGTCAGCATGTGTTGACATATAGGGTCATGGAACACCAACCAACACCAACCAACACTATCTAACATCATCTAACATCATCTAACATCATCCAAGACCAACCAACACCATCCAACATCATCTAACATCATCCAACACCATCCAACACCATCCAACATCATCTAACATCATCCAACACCATCCAACACCAACCAACACCATTCAACACTAACCAACATCATCCAACACCAACCAACACCATCCAACACCATCTAACATCATCTAACATCATCCAACACCAACCAACACCATCCAACATCATCTAACATCATCTAACACCATCCAACACCATCCAACACCATTCAACACTAACCAACATCATCCAACACCAACCAACACCATTCAACACTAACTGACATCATCCAACACCAACCAACACCATCCAACACCAACCAACACCATTCAACACTAACCAACATCATCCAACTCCAACCAACACCATCCAACACCATCCAACATCATCTAACATCATCTAACACCAACCAACAACATCCAACACCATCTAACATTATCTAACACCAACCAACACCATCTAACATCATCTAACACCAACCAACACCATCCAACACCAACCAACATCATTCAACACTAACCAACATCATCCAACACCAACCAACACCATCCAACACCATCTAACATCATCCAAACCCCCAGGACCATCCAACACCAACCACCACCAACCAACATCATCCAAAACCAAACAACATCCTCTTACACCAACCAACACCAGCCAACATCACCCAACACCAACCAACATCATCCAACAGCAACCAACAGCAACCAACACCCACCAACATCATCCAACAGCAACCAACAGCAACCAACACCACCCAAGACCATCCAACACCAATCAACATCACCCAGGACCATCCAACACTATTCACACATTTACACCATATCATCCAACATCATCCAACACCACCCAGCACCACCTTGTGCTGTTGTGGTTCTATCACATTTCCTTCTGCGTTGTTAAACTGAAAGTCACACAGTATTTATGTGCACTGCACTTTGCAATGTAAGACTTACAGACTTGTACTTAATGCTCTCATTTGTCATGTTAATGTCAAGATAAAACGCTGCTGAAACGTATACTACAAACTACATAAGGACTGGACATAAATAAACTAAATACTACTACTACTACTACTACTACTACTACTACTACTACTACTACTACTACTACTGCTGGTACTGCTACTGCTACTGCTACCGCTACTACTACTACTATTACTACTCCTACTACTACTACTGCTACTGCTAGTACTACTATTGCTACTACTACTACTGCTGCTGCTGCTGCTGCTACTGCTACAAGTACTACTAGTACTACTACTGCTGCTGCTGCTAACACTGCTACTACTACTACTATTACTACTACTACTGCTATTGCTAGTACTACTATTGCTACTACTACTACTACTACTACTACTACTGCTACTGCTAGTACTACTATTGCTACTACTACTACTACTACTGCTGCTGCTGCTGCTGCTGCTGCTACTGCTACAAGTACTACTAGTACTACTACTGCTGCTGCTGCTAACACTGCTACTACTACTACTATTACCACTACTACTGCTATTGCTAGTACTACTATTGCTACTACTATTACTACTACTACTACTACTGCTATTGCTAGTACTACTATTGCTACTACAACTACTACTGCTGCTGCTGCTGCTACTGCTACAAGTACTGCTACTACTACTACTGGGGTTACTGCTACTGCTATTACTACTACTGCCACTACTACTACTACTACTACTCCTGTTACTACTACTACTACTACTGCTACTGCTACTACTACTGCTGTTAATACTACTACTGCTGCTGCTACTACTACTACTACCACTGTTAATACTACTACTGTTACTACTGCTACTACTGTTACTACTACTACTACTGTTACTATTACTACTACTGCTATTACTGCTCCTACTACTATTACTACAACTTGATGCCGTTCACCAAACTGATGTATTTATTTATGACTTCAGGTCCAGTGATTCTTCTTCTGCCGTATGTGATTAAAGGTGGACTATGTCATCATTCTGTTGGGGGATCCGCCACCTGCTTATTGAGCTGGAAAGTGCCACAGTATGGCTTTAAAATCATTTATCTAGCATGTTTTCAGTTACAAGTGTTTGAGTGTATCCCTTGAAAAAAATAATTCTAATCATGTGAGCAGGGTCACCTCTCCACGGATCAGAACTGGTAGCAGAAAAGTTCCATGGTGTGTCTGTATAACCCAAACTGCCTTTACTGAGATATACACATTTTCTTTAACTTTTATATCTATCACAATCCAAAATTGTTAATATTTGGACCTGTGTATCTTTCTCAGTTGTAGCGTCATGATGTTGATGTTTTTGCCTGATACATACTGGAGTGAAGTTTTTGTGGCTGCAGGTCTCGCCTCTGAACTTGCACTCGAGGAGCATGTCCTCCAGCTGGTGACCCAAACGGCTCATTATCTCCGTGGTGTTGACACGGTAACCAGGAGGAGGCGAGTACTTATTAAAATCCAACAGGTTCAAAAGTCCTTTCTTATGACTGTCCTTCAGAATGGCCAAACTCCTCTCCATAACGGTGTGGTTCGGATACAGGAGGTCCATCCAGTAGCCGCTGTGGTACAAGTCCTCCCTGGTCAAACTGGACACTCGGAAAATATTTTTATTGCAGAAAGTGACCGCTGGGAATGACATATTGTGAGCCCAAACCATGTGTATTTTGGTGACCGCAGGGTAGGACATTAAATAGAGAATCCGGTTCCAAGACCAAGTAAAAAGTAGTCCCAGACAAAAAAGAAACGAAAGGATCCAGATGAATCGGTGTGGTTTCGATTTATCTGGAGAAAACATGAACTTCAAACCATGGATTTTTGTTCTGGTTATAAAACTTGCCGTTATTTGTTTCATGGTAGGTTTGAGCAAACTGTGGTCTCGTCTTCGTTGGGTATCAGGTGCGTTCTCCAGCCCCATGGCAACCGATTCCGTAGCAGTGGTAATAACCATAATAGTGCGCGGGAATTCTTCACATTTAGTTCAAGGTTTGGAAAAAAAATCTCAGACACATCAAAAAACTGGTGGATTTGTTCCTTTGCAGTGAAGATAGACAAAGAAACGCGCTGCACCTGGATGCAAAATTGATTTACATAATGATCTCCTATACCTTCTATGAGCAAATCAGCTGAATGTCCCATTAACAAAGGCGCCAAGCGAAACATAGTCCATCTTCAGATAAATAGATGTGATAAACAGCACACAAAGGCGACTCTCTCACTCCCGGCGGTAGTCACTTGAAAAAGAAAAAAAACATCCAGAGTAGCTCACCCCTGTTGCTCAGATCTTTCACTTCACACCGCTGCCTCACAAAACCTGCAGATTTGGTTGGGTTTTCGTATCATAACTCCTCCCTCCACTCCACAGATGGACGAGATGCGTTTCGGTGCGTGCACTGACTCTCCGCCTGCAGAGGGGGAAACGCAGGGAGCCCCCCTACCCTCCTCCGCTCCACCCTCTTCTCCGCGCTCGGCTGGAGAATAAGGTGGAGCCACTGGGTGAAATTGTTTTGCTCCTGTGATGAAGTCCAGTGTGTGGAGGCGGCAGGAGAATCAATGGAAGAGGAAATAAAACACACCAAAAAGATGCTGATGTGCTGTGTGAATAGTGAAACATGTACACGGCGTCTTGGTGCTGTCATGGTACTAAAATTTAAACTTTGATTATGAAGAAACCACAATGAAGACAAAAACATGATCCTTTTAAAGCAATAGAGTGTCATTTTCATATACAAAGTAACACCACAGTCTGATACTTGTTCTGATGAAGCTCAAAAACAAATCTCAAAGCTCAAATTTTGCCCTGTTAATGTGATGTTTTTGCAGTGTTGATACTTGCTTAGATGAGTATCTAGTTTCAAGATTAGTTTAAGGTAAATGATTGTGAATGTGATTTTTTTTTTTTTTTTTTATATAGGGAAGCATCAGCTCGATACTGCTTCAACATATCAGCGCCAAAGCGGAAAAATTAGCTGGATCAGAAATCGTCTTCCAAATATCGATCGATGGACATCCTGGTTGGGCTGATGTAATCACTGACATCCCAGAAAGTCTCAGGACGTGTGAACTTGTATTTACACAAAGCAGTTCTGTTGTTATTTAAGAGAGAAATAACAGCTCCATAAACATCTGGATCAGTTCTGTCTTATTTAAGTTTTGTTTTAAGGAAATAAAGGCTGTTTTCAGTCTCTGGTATCAAGAATGGGGAGATGCTTAAAGCTATAGTATAAGAATTGGTATCGAAGCTGAAAAAGCCGGACTGGTGCATCCATGATTTTTTATATTAGTTTTAGTATTGATTAGTATCTGATTTTGAGTACTTTTGACAAGCCCGCGGTGTCTCCTCTTCTCAGTTTAAGATACAGGAAGTACATTGTGCCATTTTGTCTGCCGAATATGTGAAGTCTTCATTTTGTGCATTTCCCTCCGTGGAGAAGAACTGTGATGTGCTACTCAAATTAAAATCTCATCAGTGATAAATGGAAGAACAGAAACATGGAATCTCAGGAAATCTGGCTCCTTTTGATGAAATAATTTACGTTTCTTTTAGCAAACCTGCGCTGGTAAAACTCATCAGCATTTTGTACACACACAGTTTGGAGTTTTTTTCCAAAGAAGTGGACCACGAGGGCTCATAAGTACTGCCAGTCTGCAAATGCATTCTGCTGCGTTAAAGATGATTTAGAAAATAGAATAATTCATATGAGCTAAACATTAAAGGGCCCATATGACACTATTACACTGTACTTAAAGGGCCCATATGACACTATTACACTGTAGGGCCCATAGGACACTATTACACTGTACTTAAAGGGCCCGTATGACACTATTACACTGTACTTAAAGGGCCCATATGACACTATTACACTATACTTAAAGGGCCCATATGACACTATTACACTGTAGGGCCCATATGACACTATTACACTGTACTTAAAGGGCCCGTATGACACTATTACACTGTACTTAAAGGGCCCATGTTACAGTATCACACTATACTTAAAGGGCCCATATGACACTATTACGCTGTACTTAAAGGGCCCATGTGACACTATTACACTGTACTTAAAGGGCCCGTGTGACACTATTACACTGTACTTAAAGGGCCCATGTGACACTATCACACTGTACGTAAAGGGCCCATGTGACACTATCACATTGTACTTAAAGGGCCCGTATGACACTATCACACTGTACTTAAAGGGCCCATGTGACACTACTGCACTGTACTTAAAGGGCCCATGTGACACTATCACACTGTACTTAAAGGGCCCATGTGACACTATGACACTGTACTTAAAGGGCCCATGTGACACTACTGCACTGTACTTAAAGGGCGCATGTGACACTACTGCACTGTACTTAAAGGGCCCATGTGACACTATGACACTGTACTTAAAGGGCCCATGTGACACTATCACACTGTACTTCAAGGGCCCATGTGACACTACTGCACTGTACTTAAAGGGCCCATATGACACTAATACACTGTACTTAAAGGGCCCATGTGACACTAATACACTGTACTTAAAGGGCCCATGTGACACTATTACACTGTACTTAAAGGGCCCGTATGACACTATTACACTGTACTTAAAGGGCCCATGTGACACTACTGCACTGTACTTAATGGGCCCATGTGACACTATCACACTGTACTTAAAGGGCCCATGTGACACTACTGCACTGTACTTAAAGGGCCCATGTGACACTAATACACTGTACTTAAAGGGCCCGTATGACACTATTACACTGTACTTAAAGGGCCCATGTGACACTATCACACTGTACTTAAAGGGCCCATATGACTCTATTCTCTTATCTGTTCTAATGTTGTTTCCTCATCACAAACAGACCTGGAGTTGCTTTAATATTCACTTTATGGGGAGAGTTCCAGCTCAGATGCTCTGTTGGTGTTTTGTCTTTTTAGTCAAACGAGTTACCGAGTGCTTATTTCAACTCTGGCATGATTTTATTACACCGATGATTCAAGTTATAATGTTGCGACTGGCTGGAGGAACCCAACCACAGCAGGACAGCGCAATATACAGCTGCAGAAAATTACAAATAGAAAAAATATAGAACGGTGTCATCTCCGCGGCAATTGAGTACACTTTACATAGACGGTTTGGCTCAAATTGGTTGAAAAGAATTGGATCTGTGCACGGAGGGTGTTGTAAGTGTGGTAATATCTCTTGGGTGTTTTAGGCTGGATTACACTGACAGGAGCTGGTAAAATAAGACCTACTGCTGTCAATATGTCCGTCTCCTTGTCCACCATTAGCAAGATCTATGGAGGCGAGGGATAGGGATTTAAAACACTCACACGCATACATCTGGAATACCATAGGTCAAAAACATTAATGAAACAATAACATGCATTTCTATATTATTTTACTGAGCTGTTTGTGACTAAAAGGCTAGCAGTTATGGGGCCAATTTGAAGCTGAGTTTCATGTTTGGAATTCTGACTGCGAGTATCATAGCAACCAAAGAGCCAATCCAGAGGAAGGCGAATGTAGGTAACACCCCTTCCCACCTGCACCGCTGGTTTAGCAGGGAACGGGCGCTTAGCAACACCTTTATCAAACCTGTTACTAACGGTAGCGGTGATGACCTAAGGCAGGGGCGTCAAACTCATTTTCACCGAGGGCCACAATCAGCAAAATGGCCGCCATCAAGGGCCAGATGTAACTGTGCGGCAGTGTAAATATCACTAAATGTAACCGAATGTCATGTAAAAGAAACGTAATTACTTTTTAACTTGTTAAATAACAGCTTCTGTGATAAACTGACGTTTTTAAAAGTGTGTATCTGGTCGGGACACACCTCCTCACAGACCTTCAGCTCTGCTTCAAATATGGCCTTTTACAGCCTTTTAATTATTGGACAATTTGTTGTTTTTCTTGAAGACTAACTTTTGCATACTTAGCTCCGTGTTTGGTGTCAAAATGTCGACGTGGACTGTACCAACCTCAACTCATAACACAAAAAACATACAGTTTTTTCTCCTCAAAGCACAAACTTGTATTCGCCTTCAACTTTCTTCCTCCAAACTTCCTTCCCTTTGTGATGATTATTTGCAAATATTTCTGAGTTCCACTTGCTGGGAAAACCTCATTAGTTTATTGTGAGTGCAAACATTAAAGCAGTATAGACTTATTATAAAATGACAGTCATGCCTTTTAATTTATCTTCTCGCGGGCCACATAAAATGATGTGGCAGGCCACATTTGGCCCACAGGCCTTGAGTTTGACACATATGACCTAAGGGAAAGAAAGTGCCTGATTTGTCTGTTATAAATAGCTTTGATAATGTAGTAACAAACATCCCGTGTTCTGTTTGTGCCTTAGTATCACTAAACACGATCAAACTGCTTCAAATGATTTAAACTGTAAACTCAGCTATTTTAATTAAACATTTTTGGTTTAATTAAAATGATTGAGCCAATTCAAATAGTAAAATCCGTGTTCGACATTTGTATTGCTGTGTATTGACCCAGGTCCAAACAATGCGACACTACAGGAAGTCCATGAAGGTTTACACCGGCTCGTTATTAATTACTCGGATCCATTCCACGACAGCAACAATATCGTTTTCTCCTCAGGGTAAAGGCTAAAGGTCAGAGGAGCAAATAGGTGAGTCCATTCATAAAAAAAAACAAAAAAAACCACTGGTCACCATTTTGAAACAATTTTTGAGGAAGCAACAGCATTATAACATGGAGTAACGCGCACAAGAGTCCATTTTTTGTAGTATTGGACCTTTAAATAACAACACAACTCTTTTCTCCTTCACAACACTAGTATCAGAGACGTATAGCCGTTGCCTGGTTCACCCACTGATCGACCAGCCGCATCGATTTCCTCTATTCTTGGTTACTACGGAAACATGGAGGGGGGGTGGGCTACATTTAGGCAGGAAGTTAATTGCATAGGCTCGTTTTGTGTAACATTAGGCCAGGGAGGGAGATTTCTGGCCCTCCTCAGCACTTGGAGTCAAAGCACATTTCATTAGTTTGAGTATATGTCTTGAAAGCATGAGATTATCGTTCGTCTCTTTCATGCTGGCTGTTCCCTCGCGACGGTTCCCTTCTTCTGCTGGACACTAAATATAAAGGTGTTCTAAGGACTGACGTATGGAAAAGCCCTACTTAGCAGATTAGGGTCACTGCATTAAAAGATGAAAGATGCTAATTCGATCTGTTCTGTGTTAGCCTTTCCTGGCAAATTCATAATGTCATCTCTGTGTTTTTTCTATTTTTTTCACAGAGATGAAAAGATGATATCGGTCTGGTCCCCACACTCTCTGGTATGTTCCTAGACTGTGTATATAAATAGACTTAGCTAGCAAAGGACGTTAAACAAACGTTTTAAGACCAAAATTATGAGTCTGACAGCAGCAGTTATAGAGAGAGGGGACACAGTTTTTCAATGTAAAGTGAATTGGAGCCAGAGTCGATGGAGCCAGAAGTGCATCCATGATCACTTCCTGTTTGGAATGCGGCGGCTAGCAGGTTAGCTATGTCTATTTGTATTTACAGTCTATGCTCACATGCTTTGTAAAGTATTGAGTAAAGTAGTGAAGAAGTGTGTATTCTGGATCTCAGGTAAAACTTGGCCAGCATCCATCCCACTAATACCAAAATATTCTAATTTGAAAAACCAAGTTTTTCCTTGTAAGAGCTGTATAAAATTAAAATTCTCTTCACTGCCAACTTTCCAAGACTCCTGCTGTCAGAGGCTGGAGTGGTCAGAGGCTGGAGTGGTCAGAGGCTGGAGCGGTCAGAGGATGGTGCTGTCAGAGGTTGGAGCGGTCAGAGGCTGGAGCGGTCAGAGGATGGTGCTGTCAGAGGTTGGAGCGGTCAGAGGATGGAGCGGTTAGAGGCTGGAGCGGTAACAGGATGGTGCTGTCAGAGGATGGAGCGGTCAGAGGATGGAGCAGTCAGAGGATGGAGCGGTCAGAGGCGGGAGCGGTCTGAAGATGGAGCGGTTAGAGGCTGGAGGGGTCAGAGCTCCAGCCTCTGAAGCAGTCAGAGGATGGAGCAGTCAGAGCCTGCTGTGGTCAGAGGCTGAAGCGGTTAGAGGATGGAGAGGTCAGCGGATGGAGAGATCAGAGGCTGGAGTGGTCAGAGAATGGAGCTGTCAGAGGCTGGAGCAGTCAGAGGCTGGAGCAGTCAGAGAATGGAGCGGTCAGAGAATGGAGTGGTCAGAGGCTAGTACAGTCAGAGGATGGAGTGGTCAGAGGATGGTGCGGTCAGAAGCAGGACTGTCTCCATGTGAGCTGCGGCAGAAGTAGTGAATATAAAAAGCCCATAGATTCAGTTACAGCCTGTTCACTGCTCCATGTTCACTTATCTCATCCATCTCCTGCACCACATACACGCTGAGGAGAAGATGAGGAGCAGGAGAGGACGAGCCGAGGAGAAGGAGGTCAGATGGAGCTGCAGAGGAGGAGCTGTAGAACCCTCCAGTGATGTCACTATGTGGGAGTTTTGTTTAGCGGCGATTTCACACCTTTATCTTGGTCATATCAGAACAGTGACCATAAACAGACAAAGACTGGACACAGCTCTCAGTGTTTTATTATTTATTTTTACTACTTTCTACATTTCATATACCCAGAAGATGTCAGATATATGAAGTAAGATATATGGAATTATGTAGTTAAGAAAAAACATTAAATAACTCAAAGAACTTTCTACTTCTTTCATTTAAGTAATTAAAAGTGCACTGTGTAACATTTCCAGTGGAGGGTCAGCCACATGTTTGCCTCCAAGGAGATATTATTTCTTTGCCTGAAATGTTCCACAGTATGGCATTAAAGTTATTTAAGGTCACATGACTGCCTAAGTCTAAGGACTGAGATGGGAAAACAACTTTTGGCCGTTTTGCTTCACAAAAATGGAATATTTTTCAAGGTAAACCAAAATGAAAGACTTTGGTGCCAAAAACTTAATTTAATAAAGTGTTAATGAACTTTCAGACCCAGACCTGCTCCTTATTTAATGTTTTAAATGGACTTATAAATGCATGTGTTTGGTTTGTTTTTGTTTTTTTACAGAATTTTGAAAAGAGAGTCTAAGTGATGTCATTGCTTCTCCCTGTATAAATAAAGATACATTAAAAATAAGTATCTGAGACAACACCAAGTTAGCATCTTATATAACTCTTTACACTCATGAGCACAGACACTGTCATGCCAAGACAAGAATCTGTCATGCCAAGACAAGAATCCAGGGAGGGTAAAGTGTCTAGCTCAACTGCACAATTACATCTTCACAAACACTGATGGAGCTGTTCACTTGTCCAGGTTCATGACATGAAGAATAATAAATGTGTTTGTTTTCCTTGACCTAAGTGCGACACACAAACTTAACCAGGTGCACTTTAAACATCACGTATTAGCTAATATCACGTGTTAGCTAACATCACGTGTTAGCTAATATCTGCCGGTAAATGTTGTTCTATCATCACCAACAGCCTGTGGGACCCATCTGGCAGAGATCTGAATGATGCAAACTTATCTTATGTTTTCAACAGTAGAGTCTTCGTCTGATCTAAAGGTTGGAGGTTCAGATCCCACTCTCAACATAAAAAAAAACAAACAAAAAAAAAAAACAATAGATTGAGCGGTCAGATCCACTGACCCACAATTTGGATTTGCGATTCCAGCTTTCACGGATGAATGCTGTGAATGTGTCATTGGGCAAGACACCCACCTCGCCCCAGTGTCTGTGTATACTGGTGTATGAATGTGTGTGGGGGTGTGTGTGTGTGTGTGAATGTGTGTAGGGGTGTGTGTGTGAATGTGTGTAGGGGTGTGTGTGAATGTGTGCGTGTATGAATGTGTGTATTAATGTGTGTGTGGGGGTGTGTATGAATGTGTGTATAAATGTGTGTGTGTGTGTGGGGGTGTGTGTGTGAATGTGTGTAAGAATGTGGGGTGTGTGTGAATGTGTGTATGAATGAGTGTATGAATGTGTGTATGAATGTGTGTATAAATGTGTGTGTGTGAATGGGGGGGTGTGTGTGTGTGTATGAATGTGTGTATGAATGTGTGTATGAATGTGTGTGTGAATGGGTGTGTGAATGTGGGTGTGAACGTGTGTATGAATGTGTGTGTGAATGTGTGTGAATGTGTGTGTGAATGTGTGTAGGGGTGTGTGGGGGTGTGTGTGTGAATGTGTGTATGAATGTGTGTATGAATGTGTGTATGAATGTGTGAGTGGTTCTTGATGTAAAGAGCTTTGAGAGTCTTGAAGGTGGAAACGTGCTGTATAAAAATGTCAGTATAAACGAGTCCATTTGAAACATCTCTGCAAACACTGGGCAAAAGCCAAACACCAACTAAACAAGTTCTGTTCACTGCACTAAATCATTCATTTGAAAGATGTAAAGTTAATCACGAATTCAAACCGCTCCGGGGTAAACTGAAATATTCCTGTCTCATCTCTTTGTTTATGTTCCTTGTGTTACCTTCAAACACTTCAGTCCCTTAGCGGCGTAGTCCCTGAACATAATTAAAGATGAGGTCCACAAGAGGCCAGCTGGAGCGTTTCTGTTCCTGTTCTGAATAACAGGTCCTCCATTTGATGCTTCTGTGGTCTGTTTTCACTTACCTTAACTCTGCCCACAACCTTGGACCGGTATCTGCAAACCTTTACATGTTTTAACTCTGCACTACTAAAGCCCGCCTGCAGTGTTTAAGACTTAAAATCACTGCAGGATTTTAAGTCTTAAACATAGACTGTGTAAAGAAGTGGACTAAGTGAGTGTGACGTCACCCATAGCGTCCAGCTCCGGTCAAATGAAGCTCACTGAGGCTGGCGGTTACAGCGGCCAATTTGGAGCTGAGTTTCGACCGCGACTATTATGGCAACCAAAGAGCCAATCCAGGGCGAGGCTGTTGATGGTCATCGCCAGAAGTGCACCCGTGATCACAACACGGAGGCTAGCAGGTTAGCTATGTCCATTTATTTATGCAGACTATTACCTTCAATGATTTTTAAATGTGAGATAGAAAGCTCAGACCACCTACACAAAGAGAATGGGATAAGATTTTAAATCTTATGATCTCTGAGCACAAAGACTGCAGCAGGATATGTCTCTATGGTTCTCATCTCTGACTCTGTGGATCATTCTGTTATAATTTACAAATTTGAAATCACAATATTCATCTCAAACAAAACAAGTCCACCGATTTCTGTGTTAGAAAACTGTGTTGTCCAATGGGAGCTGATGTCGCCTTAAATGTCATCACAACAAAGCGCCGCATGCTGTCGGCGCCCCCTATGGACAGCTGGACATCACACTAGAGCAGCACATTTTTACTATTACTATGTGACGCTGTTGAATCCTAAGAGTATCACTGATTAAGCGGGCGTGTCAGAGTGGGCGTGTACGTCACAGTGGGAGTGTATGTCACAGCGGGTGCGTGCTGGTGGAGGTGAAAACGGGGGTAGCTTGGCAAAATGGCGTCTTGATAAAAGTTGATTAAAGATTACTCAAACATGAATCACTCCAAATACAACTTCAGAGGCTCAATGAGAAGAAACGACTAGAACATGGATAAAGATCTGAAAATCATTGTGTTGTGTGAGTGTGTGTGTGTACGTGTGTGTGTATGTGTGTGAGTGAGAGAGAGTGTATGTGTGTGTCTGTTTTTATTCCACGTGTGTGTGTTTTTATTCTATGTGAGCAGAGTGGCTGGGAAATCCTGTCAGTATGTTTCACTGTCCACTGTCTCCTGTCAGAGCTGAACTCCAGGGGGCTCATTAGAGCAACACACTGGGCTGTGGACGGGGCTAAGGAGAGGTGCTGCCTTCAAGGACCGTAACGACGTCCAGAGCCAGAGTCCATCTCTGCACCAATTAGGTCCACATCACATCACAGACAAAAGAAACACCGTCCGGCACCTTTAATAGGCCGAGGATTTAAGGCTTAAGCTCTGCCTTCAACAGCGTCACCACGGTAACAGGGAGAATAATATTAAAGCGGCTGTTATAAGTGAATATGTTTGTCAAAACTGTGTGAGTAAAAAACTTTACTTCAAGTTCATTTCTATAGCGCATTTAAGAGCACTCCAGCTGACCAAAGAGCAGTACATAAAAGTCAACACAAAATAAAAATATTGGTTTTAAAAACAGATATGTAGAATTCTTTATGTGTGATTCAACGGCAACACGACTGAATGAAGCAGATAGAAGCACTGGTTTATCTTAATATGGATCCTAATTATGAATAAAACTCTCTGAAATAAACTACTATGGTGTAAAGCTGCTAGCGTTAGTCACTTTAGCTTGAGCTGCTAACAGAGCGTGAATTTCTACATCTCAAACAAAAAATGTAAAATCCAGTCTTTTTACATGAGATTCAGTTTGACATAAACTTGATCTGATTATTATTAGTCCATAAAGACTTGTGCCAGTCCAAGCTGATCAGTATTTATGACACAAATTAACTTTTATCAGAGTTTAAACTTTAAACTTTTTTCACCCAGAAGTAGCGAGCAGTGTGTCTGAATGTCTCTATGAGCCACTACAGAGCAGACTCCACAGAGCAGACTCCACACAGCTTCATTCACAAAAAATATATTTTACTTTCCAAGCACCACCAGGTCTAAACCAGGTCTATAACAGGACTATTCCAGGTCTAGTGTAGGACTAAACCAGGACTATAATAGGACTATTCCAGGTCTAATGTAGAACTAAACCAGGACTATAATAGGACTATTCCAGGTCTAATGTAGGACTAAACCAAGATTATAATAGGACTATTCCAGGTCTAATGTAGGTCTAAACCAGGTTTATAACTGGACTATTCCAGGTCTAATGTAGGACTAAACCAGGTCTAAACCAGGACTATAACAGGACTATTCCAGGTCTAATGTAAAACACAGCTCCGCAGAATAACAGGCCGATGTTTCCGGTGTTATCTGGACTCCAGATCAGACAGTCAGTTCTGTGGTCAGCAACGTGGTCAGCCCATTCAATTTCAACAACAGTGTCTGCATGTCCAGACTGCTGAGGTGGAAAGTAACAAAGTAAAAGCAGTAAAGTACTATACTCATCTATACCTATAGCTAAAACGTATACTTATTTTACAGTGTATACTTTTACTTTGTTATACTCTGTGACTTCGAGTGTTTTGAATGTTCTGGACACCATTGTCCCGATGAATGGTTAAAGATGAGCAGAAAACGCAATGGAGGAATAATGACTCGGTCAGGGCACAGAAAAGGGAGTGCCGGAGGGCCGAGCGGGAATAGAGCAAGTCAAAGCTCCAGGTTCATTATGACATTTACAGAGAAAGGATGCACATGTATAACCACAGTTTATGTAGAACAAGGTAGAGGTATTTTTCTGACATTATTGGAAGTTGCAGTAACAACTCTCATGTCCTGTTTGCAACAGTAAACAGATCAACAAACCCCCCAGCTCCACTGCCGTTAGAACTAATTTCCACATCTAAGTGCAATGAGTTTGCAGTATTCTTTAATGACAAGGTTCAGGGCATTAAAAATGCCATCAATTCAACAACGCAAATAACAACCCAGCACCTACCTAGACACTTAGAGCTGACTCACTTTGCACCTGTAACTGACAAAACTGTCCAAGAGATGGTCACCAGTCTGAGTTCATCTACATGCTGCCTCGATGTGTTACCCACTAAATTTCTAAAGTCTGTGCTCAACAGTTTGTTGTTCCCACTCACTCGTATAGTTAACATGTCACTTCAATCTGGAACATTCCCAAGAGCTTTGAAAACTGTGGTTATCAAGCCTCTCTTAAAGAAGAGCAGTTTTGATGCCACAATATTGAACAATTACCAACCAATCTCAAATCTGCCGTTTTTAGGCAAAGTCCTTGAAAAAGTTGTTTGCCAACATCTTATTAACTTTCTCCAAATGAACAACTCCTTTGATATTTTCCAGTCAGGGTTTAGACTCCACCACAGCACTAAGACTGCTCTTATCAAGGAGACAAATGACATCCGCCTGAACACTGATGCCGACAAAGTCTCACTCTTGATCATGTTAGATCTGAGTGCTGCCTTTGACGCTGTGGATCATGGGATCCTCTTACAGAGACTAGAGGACTGGGTGGGTCTCTCTGGTACTGTACTAAACTAGTTCAAGTCCTATTTACAGTACTTTATAAGACTCAAAATCTGTGTGAAATACTCTTGCTTTTTACTCTTTAAGTACATTTTTAAACAGATACTTTAATACTTTATTTTAAAGGGCACATACTGGGCTATTCCCTGATCTCTGTTCTGTTGTTGTTTCCTCATCACAAATAGACCTGAAGTTGTGTTTTGTTTCATTCACACATGTTTAACACACAAACCCTGCATATTTAGGCTGAGTTCTTCTCTCAAACTGAAAACACTCTGTTTCACCTTGTGATGTCATGTGATGATACAGGAAGTGCTCCACTGTGTTTTTAAACTCCATACACCTTTACTAGAATCATTTGGATCATTTCTGGATCTGGAATTGTCAATCTCTACTGAACTAAATGTAAAAGGAGCTGTACATTTGAAAACTACCACTTCATGACATCACAAGGTGGAACAGAGCATTTTGAGCTTTGAAGATGTAGACAGAATAATAATAAAGTGTTACTCAAACATGTGTGAATGAAACAAAACACAACTCCAGGTCTGTTTTTGAGGAGGGAACAGCATTAGAACATGGATTAAAGCTCACGAGAGTCAGTTTTGTGTGATACAACTGGACTGCTAACTTGTTCCTACATAATTAAAAACACATAAACACTGTCAGCTGTTCAGTCAATGATTACAGACAAGGATCATTGACCAATAATGATTAGAATCAGCTAGGCTTCAGAAATGAAGCAAGCAAGGGATCGTGGAATGAGCCGAGGGGCAAGGGGGATGAGCCACAGGGCAGGGGGGACGAGCTGAGGGGCAGAATGAGCTGAGGGACAGAATGCACTGAGGGGCACGACGAGCCGAGGGGCAGAGTGAGGTGAGGAGCAGTGGAAAGAGCTGAGGGGCAGGGGGAACGAGCCGAAGGGCAGAACGAAATGAGGGGTAGAACGAGTCGAGGGACAGAAAGAGGCAAGGGGCAGAATGAGGTGAGGGGCAGAACGAGCCGAGGGGCAGAAAGAGCCGAGGGGCAGGGGGACAAGCCAAGGGGCAGCACAAGGTGGGGGCAGAATGAGTTGAGGGGCTGAACGCGGCAGTGGCAGAACAAGCTGACGGGCAAAAGGAGCCGAGGGACAGAAAAAGCCGATGGGTAGAAGGAGCTGAGGGGCAGAACGAGGCGAGGGGCAGAAAGAACCGAGGGGCAATTCATTTTATTTTTGTAAAGCCCAAAATCACAACAGTAGTTGCCTCTCAGGGCTTAACATGAGAATTGATTTAACCAACAGAAAGTGAAACAGAAAAAATGAAACAGAAACAGACAAAGAAATACAGAATGAGCAGAGGGGCAGGATGACGAGCCGAGGGGCAGGGGGACGAGCTGAGGGGCAGGGGGACGAGCTGAGGGGCAATGACAGAGTCCTGTGGAGCCCGTCTGAAATGACACAGGGCTGTACTAAACCGGAGCTGGTAACATTGTGATTTATGACTCCTGACAGTGTGAGGGTGTCTGCTAGAGACGAAAAGTGATGGACCTGACATTTAGCCACCAACCAACAAGCAAATGATCAGAGGTTGATGCATTATAGAAAGAGAAGCTCGTCTATTCATTTTAATAGACAGCCAGTTGAGAAATACAGTCCCAATCAGTAGACCAATGAGGTTTGTCTGCTCTTTTGAGAACTTTTAAAATAGATTCTTTTTCTAGACCAAGGTTTAGTTTGTTTGACAGTTTGGACTGCTCACTAGCCCTTCAGAGTGTCCAGCTGATTTAAACAGGTGTTGGCTCTGTCTTCTTACCAGTGGAGGGAGGACGACAGCGCCACCTGTAGTGCAACTCTCATCTACGCAAAAGTTAAAACAAAACCGGATCACAAATGTAATGCCAAATATGAAATACCCTGCATGTCTTAATAAAACACACATGGGGGAAACAGGAAGAGCATCCAGTGCATGGAAAAGGAACATAGGACAGAATGTGAGGAGGAAACAGTGAAGGTGTGAACACGAGCAACAAAATACAAATCAGAACAACTCAAATCACCCACTGCAAAAGAGAGAATCATAATCAGACCGGTACGGGACTTTAAACCGGGACGAGGGACCTTTTTACTCTCACACCTGCAGGGTACTGTCCTGAAGAATCGGACTGCAGATGGCGCTGTCCTACTGCCTCTACTGGTAGGAAGACAAAAAACTAATCTGTTTAAATCAGCTGGACACATCACAGCTACATCATGTGACCACTCTGAGGCGCTAGTGAGCAGTCCAAACTGTCAAGGATGAAAACAAACTAAACCTTGATCTGGAAAAAGAATCCATTAAAATAAAAGTCCAATTACTGTTTCATTTTGGTCTTTTGTGAGCAGGCTTGCATCTCCATAAACGTGACTCTTATGGCCTCCTCCTACTTGTTTCCATAGAAATAGCTATAATCTTCCACAGTATTTATCTATGTCCATTGAGTTGTTTCGAGATATGGCTTTAACTTTCTGTTTCCATGGAGTCATGAAAGTGACATGCAGCCTTCAGAAAGCTACACACTATAGCTTTAAAGGTCTGGTGCTTTTGTTTTGTGTGGTACAGAACTATAGTTTTGTGACATGGCAAAGTTATTTTTAGCCCCATAGTATTTTGTAAAAGCATGGATTTGTGAAAGAAAAATGTGACTGAAGGCTGTGTGTATAAAGCATTTGGAAATAACACAGCAGATGAATGAAGTGAAGGACATGAATAATATAAATAACAGAACGTACAACAGTGTTTGCGTCCCACAGCCGTGTGATCTGAGCTTGTGTTTGTCAGTAACACACAGACACATTGAGAGCAGTAGATTTGTCATAGAGAGAACCTCGGCTTCTTTAGACGAGGGAGACACCTTGTGGCCTGGTCTAAACTGATGGAGCTGCTCTGTATGCAGCCGCAGTAATGCCACAGCTGCAACAATGGATCTGTGAGCGTGTGTATGAGGGTGTAGGGGTGTGTGTGGGTGTGTGTGTGTGTGTGTGTGTGTGCGCGCGCTGTGAAAGACTCATACCAAACGAACCAAAGAGGAAATATCAGCGTGTGGAATGAACGTGAATCAAATGCAAGGGACACAGAGCAGATGTGTGATATATATGTTAAATATGTGGTGTTCTGTTCACAGTAATCTGCTAATAATCATATCTAATTCACCCTTAAACAACATTATATATTTTAAAGAGAAGAGATGAAGTGAAAAAGAGAAAAATGATAACTGCTCTGATGGCAAGGTAAAAAACATGTAACTTCTATATTACATTATAAGGACTAACTGCTTTATACTGAAAATATATGGTGTATAATGGAGTACGGTGTGACATCTGGTGGCAAAACATAGGTATACAACAATCCAGGTTTTTCTGTTCTGATATCAATGTCGATACTTTGGCTTTAAGTATCTGCCGATTTCCAATATCAACCGATACCAAAAGTAACTACAGAACAGCTCTGAGTAAATACAAGTTTAATATAATAACAGTGAGCAGGCTGTTTGACCTCTTTCTGTTGAGCCTCAAACGCTCGAAACAATTGACATGAAGTTCCACTGTAAATCTAACTACAGCTTCCAGGCCTTAGAACATGTACAACGGCTTTAATATGTCCCACTGCGTCCATACACTTTACACAACACTATAATGTTCTGTGTGATAGGCCTCTGACTCAGCACACAGCCCATAATAATGCCCCATCTGGCCGCGTGCTTCCACTTCAGCCGCCGCTCGTATCAATAAAAAACAGGCACTCCTGGCTACACCTGCTCTCCTCCACCCATGTCCCGTACTCTGCGAAATTCACTGGAAAAATACGTGAAAAAACCCCGCGTCAGTCAAACTGTGAGCGTGCCAAGCAGCAGTCTCACTTTGATAAACCGGCTCCTCAAATTTCCTTGGATAATCTGGACGTTTTGAGCGCCCTCTCATCCTGTTTGCTCAGCTGGAGGCATTCCGTATCCGCTGATTTTTGCCGCTCGCCCCAAAAAAGTTAAGCTGTGTTAGCATTTGCCAAGGGTAAAAGTGTCAGAAAAGAACGAGGGAACAAGGGAAAGAGAGACAGAGAGGAACGAGAGAATGAGGAAAAGAGGGAATGAGGGAAAGCGGGGACGAGGGGAAGAAGGAAAGAGGGAAAGAGATGAATGAGAAAATAAGGGGAAGAGGGTCAGATATGAACGAGAGAATGAGGAAAAGATGAAATGAGGGGAAGAGGGACAGAGGAATGAGAAAACAAAGAGAAGAGGGAATGAGGGAAAGAGGGACAGAGAGGAACGAGTGAACAAGGAAAAGCGGGAACGACGGAAAGAGGGACAGAGAGGAATGAGAAAACAAGGAGAAGAGGGACAGAGAGGAATGAGAGAACGAGGAAAAAACGGAACAAGTGAAAGAGGGACAGAGAGAAATGAGAAAGGAGAAGAGGGACAGAGAGGAACGAGAGAACGAGGAAAAGATGGAACGAGGAAAAGAGGGACAGAGAGGAACGAGAAAGGAGAAGAGGGACAGAGAGGAACGAGAGAACGAGGAAAAGGGGGAACGACAGAAAGAGGGATAGAGAGGAATGAGAAAACAAGGAGAAGAGGGATAGAGAGGAACGACGGAAAGATGGAACAAGTGAAAGAGGGACAGAGAGGAACAAGTGAACAAGGAAAACAGGGAACGAGGGAAAGAGGGACAGAGAGGAACAAGAAAACAAAGAGAAGAGGGGCAGAGAGGAACGAGAGAACGAGGAAAAGACGGAACGAGGGAAAGAGGTACAGAGAGGAACGAAAGGACGAGGAAAAGACGGAACGAGGGAAAGAGGGACAGAGAGGAACAAGAGAAAGAGGGACAGAGAGGAACGAGGAAAAGACAGAACAAGTGAAAGAGGGACCGAGAGAAACGAGAGAATGAGGAAAAGATGGAACGAGGGAAAAAGGGACAGAGAGGAAAGAGTGAACAAGGAAAAGAGGGAAAGAGGGACAGAGAGAAATGAGAAAACACGGAGAAGGGGGACAGAGAGGAACGAAAGAATGAGGAAAAGATGAAACAAGTGGAAGAGGGACAGACAGGAACGAGAGAGCGAGGAAAAGATGGAATGAGGGAAAGAGGGACAGGGAGGAATGAAAGAACGAGGAAAAGAGGGAAAGAGGGACAGAGAGGAACGAGGGAACGAGGGATAGAGAAGAACGAGGGAACAAGGAAAAGAGGGGAAAAGGGACAGAGAGGAATGAGGGAAAGAGGGATAGCGCTCTATTGAAAAATTCCACAGCATAAATTTGCAGCTTCAAGTTCTTCACAGCAATATTACAACACATCTGACATAATTTGCCCATTTTACACTTCCCAATGTGTCCTGGCGGCTCCTCATGTGAATGGAGACCACAGATTGTATAAAGAAATGGACTAAGTGAGTGTGACATCACCAACCCCCATCTGTCTGGTATTAATGTTCATATCTTGATTTGCAGACACAAAAGCGAAATAAAAACCCCAGGATCATGTAGGGAGGGTTAATACAAACATTTAAGACCAAAATGGCGAGCCTGAAGTGCGGACATGATCACTTCCTATTTGGAACACTAGCTATGTCCTTCCTTTTATATATGTACAGTCTACGATGGAGCCACATGTCGTCATGGGGATACTCAGCTTACTTGAAACTGGATCCAATACTCAGAAGATGCATGGAGACATTTGACTGGACGAGAACACAGGATATATAGATTCCAGGGGCCCATTAGTCAAGATCATATCTATATTTAGTCATTAGCAGTCATTTGAGATGAAGAGAACAGGATGCGGCAGAGTGATTCCTTTTTGTTTAATCATCAAAGCGATTTTGCGTGTTAAGATGGCCCTGTATGATTTTAAGATGTTACAAATTTTTTCCCAAACTCAGCTCCTCCTGTCTCCAACTGTCTCCACCTGCCTCCCCCAGCCTCCACCCACCTGCACTTGTCTCCCCCTGCATCCACCCACCTCCCCCTGCCTCTCTCTGCCTCCCCCAGCTTCCACCCCCCTGCACCTGTCCCCTTCTCCACCTGCCTCCCCCTGCCTCCATCCACCTGCACCCATCTCTCCCTGTTTCCACCTGCCTCCACTCTGACCTGCTCACACTGTACGAGGAACATGAGCCAGACAAAGGCCGTGTGCAGGGCTGTGGACATGTTTGTGAACCTGCTAGCTTGTGATACAGTTAAACTCCCACAACATCAGTTAGCAGACTGCTGGGACTGTTAGCTTTATCACAGCTTTATTTAAAGTCTGAGGTCACTCTCCGTTATGTCTGTGTGTGGTGATGTGCTCAAAGACGTGTCGGAGGCTCATCAGCCCTGCTCCTCTTCCTTCCTAAAGAACCGGGAGCTGCGTTTACACCTGCAGCTGTGTTTTACCTGCACACGCTGCGGTAAAACACGATACTGCTCGGGCTTCAGGAGCACTCATGGGCTTCAGGAGCGTTCACAGGCTTCAGGTGCGCTTATGAGCTTCAGGAGCACACACAGGCTTCAGGAGAACTCACAGGCTTCAGGAGCACTCATGGGCTTCAGGAGCACTCACGAGCTTCAGGAGCACTCACGAGCTTCAGGAGCACTCACGGGCTTCAGTAGCACTCACAGGCTTCAGTAGCACTCACAGGCTTCAGTAGCACTCACGGGCGTCAGCAATGATTGGACCCTGCGACTCACCACAAATATCAAACATGTGAGGAATCCCTGGGATCTCATCGTAAGGGCACAAATCAGCTCACCTGTTGTAATTCCAAGTAGGTCTCGTTTTTTCTGGTCAAATTGTGTTAAGCAAACGATTAACAAAGCCTTAGGCAGAGGAGTGCCCATAGTTAGCATCATACCCCCAGAGAATGTTGAGGACATCAGCTAAAAAGTATCAATTATAACTACGCCCTAATTAGCCTTAATAAAGTAATTACAAAGATTCAGAGTTAGTAATTGCTTAATCAAGGGGTGAGGAGTTAGGGCATTAATTAAAGCCACAGAATGTAACTTTATAGCCCCCAAAAACAGACTTTTTCTTTTAAAATTTTGTCTGTATTCTTGTGAGCGTGCTTGCATCTCCACAAACCCGACTTTTGTTTGGCCATGGCCTTGTCCTGCTTATTTCCATGGAAATGTTGTTCTTTTTGCTATAATATTCTACACTACGGCATAAAACAGATCTCCAGAAAAGATACACCCAATTGTTTTTATATGTAGAATACTTCAGTTTGTGGCATTGTTTTAATATTTATTCTCAAAATTAGCATTAGCGTTAGCTGTTGTGCATTCATCGTGAACAGGTAATCACAAATCGTAACCCCTGGACACTGCACGACACTGATGCAGGGAGGAGGAGCTAAAATGATGTGGCTAAAATCTTAATCGGTGATACTCATAGGATTCGGCAGCATCGTGGACTCATTTTGGTATAAATGAAAAAAAAAAGTGCTGCTCTAGTGTGATGTGCAGCTATTCACAGGGGGCACCGACAGCATGTGGCGCTTTGTTGTGATGAAGGTTACGCCGACATCAGCTCCCATTGGACACCGCAGATTTCTAACATGAAAGTCAGCAGACTTGTTTCTTTTATTAAGTAGTTTTAGATGAATATTGTGATTTAAAATGTGTAAAGTATAACATCATGATCCACAGAGATGAGAACCACAGAGACACAAGCTCAATAGGACTGATGTGTTGTTATGTTATTTGCTTGGTTTCTTGACTGCACCTGTAGTAAAGTAATTGTCCAGTGTCCAGTTTTAAAGGCAACAGAGTATTAATAACGGACTAACTGTGTTTTATTTTTAAGATGGAAGAGGGATGTCAAACCTGATCTAAAACACTATTGTTTATATATGGCCCTGTGCCCGGAGCCAAAGATAACGTATGGCATCACATTACGGCACAATCGTTTTGGACACTGGCTCCCTTGTGTTGGGTGTCTCAACCTAACAAGCTCATTATCTTAAGAGGTTCTGTCAACTGGCACCTTCAGTTTGTGCTTGTGCTTCTATCAGCTGGCCAATGTGCAACTCAGCGGAAACGGCCTTCCCCATGAATACCTTGAGTATTCTTCCAGCCTGGCCATCGATCCTCATGCCAATAGAGCACTTACAGTAACGCTGGCCACTCACACTGAGTAATGGCCCAAACACATTAGCTCGTATGTGCTACGTGACCTGCCACCTTTACTCGGATTGTTTCATTTCATTGTTTACATTGAGGAAAGGCTGAGTTTGACCCTGGGCTCGTTTGATGCTCGAGGCAGATGTCGTTCTCTGCTCTGTCTCACACTTCAGCCTGTCATCTCTGTCATCTCTGACGTCTCTGTCGTCTCTGTCGTCTCTGTCGTCTCTGCCATCTCTGTCGTCTCTGCCGTCTCTGTCTCAGACTCTGGCCAGAGTCCAGAATCCAGCTGAATGACAGTAAAATGTCTTAGTCCCACCTCAGTCTGAACCAACTCTCACCCCAGCCTCTCCCTGCCTCCAAACGTCTCCACCAGCCTCCCACAGCCTCTCCCTACCTTCACCCGCCTCCCCTGGCCTCACTCTACCTCTATCCGCCTCCCCCGGCCTCTCCCTGCCTCCACCTGCCTCCCCCAGCCTGCTCCTACACCCCCCCCCCCCCCCGTCTCCTACGTCTCCCCCTGTCTCGTCCTGCCTCGCCTGCCTCCCTCTGTCTCTACAACAGCCTTTGTCTCCACTTCACGTCACCTATTTTTTTGACCATCCTCTGTTTACAGACCACCTCTCTCGTCTTCGCCGCTCTAGTCTTCGTCGCTCTCGTCTTTGCTGCTCTCGTCTTTGCTGCTCTCGTCTTCATCGCTCTCGTCTTCACCGCTCTCATTTGTGCCTCTCCCGTCTTCACCTCTCTTGTCTTTCCAAACTCGTATAACTGTCAGGCCACATTCCCAGAAAACCATGCAAGCATTTATTTAGCCGCTCAGAACCAATAGTAACGTAATGTATTCTACAACACTCCCAGGGTAGGTTCAGGGGGCAGCAATATCATCAGAGATGCCCCAGACTCTGGACAGCTCCTCCTACCTCTCATAAGGTCACACAAACGAGACGAATCTGTAGTGTCGGCCATTTTAATTTAAGGGCCCATATTACGCCATTTTCTGATTTCTGTTCTAATGTTTCCTCATCACAAACAGAGCTGGAGTTGTCTTCTGTTTCATTCACACATGTTTAATACACAAACTCTGCAAACAGAAAAACACTCTGTCCCACCTTGTGATGTCATCATGTGGTGATACAGAAAGTGCTCTATACATCTTCACTAGAATCATTTGGGTAATTTCATGTGCTCCAACAGAAACGTGGACCTGGGCCAAACAGAACAAAAGGAAGCGGCACAGGGCCAACCTCAGAAGAAGCCAGTGCCGACATCACTGACCTAAAAGCGAGAACGTCCCCAAATCGACCTTATCAAACAACAGGCGAAAACAGGACCGCCACTCCCACAAATCCAAAAGGCTAACTGCAGCGGAGCACCAAGACGACATGGAACTATGGCTCAGTGGCCATTTTATAGTACGACCAACCACGCCATTTCTGTTTTTGAAGAGGTTCACAAAAGTCTGTTTTATGCAGTACAGGGTCTTTAAAATCTGGAACATTTTTCATAACATATTTCTCAACTGCTGTTCACACACATCGTTCTTGACACTCACTACTGACTTCCTGTCTTTATTTTCTGGTTGATTCTGACCTGGAGAACCTGTTTCTTGCCACACACACACAATTGCACCATTATATTTTATTTAATACTAGCTTTGATTTCAGCAAAGAGAAGAGACAGAGAGGAAGTCCTGTCACCACATGCAAGATATGAGCCAATGTGTGGGGCTGCTGGAGCATGCAGCCCCTGATCGATTCAAACTGCAGCGCTCCATCTTCTGCATTCAGGACACACAAACACACGCTGATGATTTATCTGGTCCGAAACACTCTCCCAGGTTTAATACAGAGCAGAGGGACGAGCAAAGTAAAGGGCTTTTTTAGCATTAATGAGACGATCCATCACTCCCCAAGACAGATGTATCTGATAAAGAGCCAATGAGATGTGCTGCTTTTGTAATTACGACGGTTTGTGGGCAAAACGGAAAATATCACATTCGTCACAGGCGTTTTACATCAAGGAACCACTCACCCATTCACACATACATTCATACACCAGGGTACACAGACACTGAGGGCGAGGGAGGTTAAGTGTTTTGCTCAAGGAACGGCAGCACTCATCTGTGGGAGCTGGAATCGCACTGCCAACATTTGCATCAGTGGACCAACACTCTACCAACTGTGTTAAAAATAAACCCTCAGGCTTTTTAGTAAATATATAGTTCAAAGATTTAGTGGAGTAGAAAGTACAGATACTGCTCTCAAATGTACTGAAGTAAATATATCTAAAATATTTACTAAAGTACTACAGTACTTTATGACTTTTACCTTCCGCCACTGGAGTTATGTTCCGCTGGTTTGAAACACGGCAGCTCCTCTGAAAACAACATGTTTTTTCTCTGGTTGATCGTCAGTGTCTCATTATTATTTGTCATAAACCGTTTGGCCAGGTCACTGTGCCGGACATCCAGCTCTTATGTGCCAATGGGAAGTTAAATGGAAGCTAATGGGCTGTAAAAATGAATCCCCTCAAATGAAATGTAAATTTAAACTGACATATCGCTCATAAAAGCTATAACCAAAACCTGGCAGCCATAGAGCCAGACTCAGAAGGCCAATACCAAGACCAACTCAAGGCCCAGATTAATTTAAAGGGCCCAGATTACATGGATCTAATCTTTTCTAACATTGTTTCCTTATCACAAACAGACCTGGAGTTGTATTTTGTTTCATTCACACATGTCTGAGTAACAATTTATTATTAGTCTGTCTATCTCCAAAGCTCAAAATGCTCTATTCCACCTTGTGATGTCATGTAGTGGTAGTACGCAGTTAACACTTACCTTTAGCTCAGTAGAGATTGGCAATTCTAGGTCTGAAATGATCCAAATGATTCCAGTGAAGGTGTGTGGAGTTTAAACACACAGTGGAGCACTTCCTGTGTTACCACATGATGATATCACAAGGTGGAACAGAGTGTTTAAAGTTTGAGAGAAGAACTCAGCCTAAATGTGCAGTTTGTGTGTTAAACATGTGTGAATGAAACAAAACACAACTCCAGGTCTGTTTGTGATGAGGAAACAACATTAGAACAGAGATCAGAGAATAGTGTCATACGGGCCCTTTAAGTACAGTGTAATAGTGTCATATGGGCCCTTTAAGTACAGTGTAATAGTGTCATACGGGCCCTTTAAGTACAGTGTAATAGTGTCATACGGGCCCTTTAAGTACAGTGTAATAGTGTCATACGGGCCCTTTAAGTACAGAGTAATAGTGTAATATGGACCTTTAAGACCTTTAACGAGAGAAGTCGTAGGCACAAACTTTTTGTGTTTACCATCTGCTGATCCTTTAATACTTCCCCACACCAAACCCAAAGTATTTGATTACTTTAAGCAATGGGAATATCTACACTTGGGAGCCTTGTACTTCTTTGAGACAAGACTTGGTAATATTAGTGCAGCCGTATTCAGCTCATTAGCTCAAACATCTGCTGCTTCGTGGGCTCTAGTCTCGCTCTCAAACATCGATCCTGTGTCTCCTGCAGAAACAAACGCCTCCCACACACAGGCCAATAATTAATTTTACTATTTATAATTCAGAGTAGGTTTCAGCTGATGACCTCAGATCAATATTTTGAGGCATTAACGTAACGCAAGACAACAGTTGGTTTTGTGATAAGAGGTGAGTCCTAAGTGAGACTTCCTCAATGAATCAATGAAATGTAAATCAGGTCCAGGTTTAAGTATTGGTTAAATGTAAATATTCTTTTTATGCATTCATGAATTCACCAGATTATGAAGATTACACTATTTTTAGACGACCTTTTGTGCTTGTGTCTCTATGGTTTTCATCTCTGACCCCTGTGGATCATTTTGTTATAATTTACACATTTTAAATCACAATATTCATCTAAAACTACTTAATGAAAGAAATAAGTCTGCTTACGTCCGTGTTAACACAATTGCTATAGTGATGTCATAGTGACACATAGACTCTATAGATAAATGGACATAGCTAAGCTGCTAGATTCCTAATAGGATGTGATCATGGACGCACTTCCAGCTCCATAGACACTGGCTCCAATTCACTTTACACTGAAAAACTGTTATAACTGCTAAGCCTTGATGAGCTTTATTTGGAGCTGAACACTGTGGTGACGTCACATTCACTTAATCCACTTGTTTACTCAGTCCATGTGGGTACTTGTGTGTTATATGTCTGCTTGTCATGGTACAAGTCGTGTTAATATTGTCCAGTTTCATAATGGCTGTTCGTTCTTTCACATCAGCGACGAGCAGTATCGCAGTCAGACGAGGGGGATCCAGCCAGTCCCATGAATCTTTAATGACTCGCCTCTATACTTAGGTCCGCAGAGCTTCTCCAGTTTCTGACATTTAGCTGAAATTTGCCCTTTGAGTGTGGTCATGAGAAAACCCAAGGTCAGCTGATGGATTACTGTCATATCAAATCCAGGAGTTTGTCATCGGGGGTTTAAAGCCAGCATACTCCAAACAAGATGTCAGCTTTGAGGTTATATCACACAGAATCTAGTCCGTCTTCTGTTTTTGTTTTGTTATTTTGTTTCTCTCTATTTGCAAGTAAGAATAGCTTATAAATATGGATAAGGATTCAAACTGCTTTCAAGAATACTTTAAAGGATACACCATATATGCAAGATCACACCAACACTGGATAAAACAACGATAGGAACTGGATTAACCCTCTACTTTAGTGGTATCAGGTTTTACCAAAGCAAGAAGGGGCCATAGTCTCTCGAGTGTGTTTAGTGGGCACATTTTAACCATAGACTGTATGTATACATGGACATAGCTAACCCGCTAGCCACCGCAGAAGTGAGCATGGGCGCACTTCCGGCTCCATTGACTCTGGCTCCAATTCACTTACTATTGAAAAACTGTCTGTAACTGCTGCTGCAAAAACGATGAGTTTTAAGACTAAAACTCATCGTTTTAGTCTTAAATGTTTGTATTAGCCCACTCTACATGATCTTGGGTTTTTAATTTCACTTTTGTGTCTGTAAATAAAGATATGAACATTAATAACAAACAAATCAACACCTTCTTTCCCCATGGTCGTTCCTGCTAGCGTTAGCAACAGGTTTGATTGATGATTGGTTTAGCAGGGAGTGGACGCTTAGCAACAATCAGAAATGCGAGTGGTAAGGGGTGTTACATTAGACAGCCTCACTCTGGATTGGCTCTTTGGTTGCTATGATACTCGTGGTTGGAATTCCAAATATGGAACTCTGCTCCAAATTGGCCCCTATAACCGCTAGCCTCAGTGAGCTTCATTTGACTAGAGCCGACCGCTGTGTGTCACACTCACTTAGTCCACTTCTTTACACAGTCTATGGTTTAACCCTAACACTTTTTACTGCGAAATAAAAGTAACACTCTTAAGTTAATTACATAAACAGCTTCTCATTCATTGCGTCTTGTTGTGTAACATCTGTACAGCATGACATCCACATAACACAGTCTAGTCTTTCATCAAATCAATGGTCCATTTTAATGAAACACAATCCTCCCTGTGTCTCTGCTGCAGCCTGAGTCAGTTCCATATGTTTTGCTGATGCATTTTCATGCCTCATACATTTACCCTAAATTAACTTAAAGGGCCCATATCATGCTATTCTCTGATCTGTGATCTAATATTGTCTCCTCATCACAAACAGACCTGGAGTTGTGTTTTGTGTCATCCATACATGTTTAACACACAAACCCTGCATATTTAGGCAGAGTTCTTCTCTCAAACTGAAAACACTCCTTGTGATGTCATCAAGTGGTAACATAGAAAGTGCTCCACTGTGTTTTTGAACTCCATACACCTTCACTAGAATCACTTGGATGCTTTCAGATCTGGTACTGCCAATCTCTACTGAACTAAAGGTAAAAGGAGCTGTTAACTTAAAAACTACCACGTCATGACATCACAAGGTGGAACCAATCAATTTGAGCTTTGGAAATGTAGACAGACTAATAATAAAGGCTTACTCAAGCATGTGTGAATGAAACAAAAACAACACCACTCCAGGTCTGTTTTTGAGGAGGAAACAGCATTAGAACATGCCTTAAAGCTACAAGAGTCACTTTAGTGCAATATAGGACCTTTAAATAAACTAACACTGGCCTATAATTGGTTGTTTTGGTCATGTGACTGTCTGATTGAGTGATGATTGCAGCATTAGAACACATTACCCTAAAGAAGCAATCACATTCTTCAAGTATTTCCTAAAAACTGAAAATTCCGCCGCTCTTGAAAACACCATATGTCCCCTCCATAATTTATGTGTGATGTCAGAGGAGGCTGCAAAACCATATGGCACAAATCTGAACACGAGTTTAATAACGTAACCACACTACTGAGGATTACAACCAGTCTGATCCAATCCAGACGAAGACATGGTGAAAGTGACACAATGGAAACAGAGGAGCCGTCACAGGTCTCACAGTGTGCGGCTCTGGCTCTCGTAAACACAGATACAGTGTGTTAATGTTCTTAGTGAGATCTTATAGTGAAAAACGACAGCACTATTTGGATATATTTTACACAGCTTAACCAAAGTGAAACTAAATAATCATATAAACAGTAACTGTTGATTTATTTTCAGATGAAATCCCCCAAGCTGACTCGTTCTGTGCTGCTGCAGACGACATGTGGAGGCTCGAGCCGCTCATCCTCAACTGATCTGACTTTAAGACGTAAATGAATATTTTTCTCTCAATATTTCAGGTCTTAAAATGACAAGCAAAACCAAATATTCTAAAACAGATTCTCTTTTTATTATGACTGAGTTATTCCAGTTAATTGCAGCTGATGCTACAAATATGACACACCTAAGTCAGTGGTGGCAGGTAGCAGAGTAGTAAAGTAAAGTACTTGAGTATACATTTTAGGCATTTGTACTTTATTTTTACTCCACTATTTATTTTAACACATTCATAATTTGAAATATACAAATAAAAACAGATAGAAAAAAGTTTTTGTTGAACAAAGCTCAAATCTTCATCAAAATCACCACATTTGAAGCTTTATAAGACTCAAAATCTGTGTGAAATACTTTTACTTTTTACTCTTTAAGCACATTTTTAAACTGGTACTTTAATAGGTCTACTTTAGTAGATTTTTCATGTGATACTTTTACTTGAGTATTTTTTGCTCCAGTATCTGTACTTTTACTTAAATGCATACATCTTCCACCACTGACCTAGCCCAGTCTGCAGCTCGCGAGCTCATCCTTCTCTCAGGAGCAGAAATCCTTTGTGGAGATACTTACCGTAGTGAAGTTCTCCGGGCCGCAGTCTTTCCCCCTGTATTTACAGTCTAATAACATCTCCTCAATGCTGTGACTCGTTCTCTGTACAAACTCCAGCATGTTAAACGATTTGCTCGGGAAAAACTTGGTGTTATCGCTCGGCTGTCCCAGTGCCGCCATGAAGTCATCAAAGTCTCCCTGCTCCACGCCCAAGAGCCCCGCCATCCAAAACAGATCATTCCGACGGATTTGGGATTTCCGAAAGCTGTTGTAGTTACAGAGAGTGATTGCCGGGAAGTACATCTCAGGACTGTCCATTTCGTCCAGAATGGTGACGTGCGGGTACTGGTAGTATTCGATCACACGGTCAGCGACTTGCAACAGAAAGATGGACAGGGAGGTACTGAAGGCTGCGGCCCAAAGCAGCCGCCGAAGGGTCACTCCTCCGGGCAGAAAGATATGGCTGAGGCCGTGGAGGGTACAGTTCGCCCCGAAAACGGTGATATCGGACGGGGGACGAGGGGCTTCTTCTTCAGGGGCTCCCATGTTGGCGTTGTGAAAGATTTTGCAAAAACAGCTAGGCGAGGTCTTGCAGAGGTGGCGGCCTTCTGAGTAATGGAGCGAGCATCCAAAGACCAAGAGCAAAGAGGAGGGTGGACGAGGCAGGGTCCAGTTTCAGGTTCACACCCATGAGACAGGAAGTGATATCTGCAGCAGAGAGGTGGGCGAGGCATCAACCAACTCGACACAGACGAGGCGTTCAAAAGATCTGGTTACTTTTGCGAAGTGAATCTGTATACCGGGGACGGGATGGTCCATGATCGGTGAAGGAAGGTAACAAAGTACAGGTAGTAAAGTACTGTACTTAAGTAGAATTTTTAGGTATCTGCTTTACTTAAGAGCATTTTACCGTGGGTACTTTTACTTTTAGTTCAGGACATTTGAGAGCAGTATCTATTCCACTACATTTTTTAACTGGGCTGAAAAGTAAAAAGTATTTTTCATATGATTTGACTGGTTATTTTTACCATGTAACCGGTTCATATATATCTGTATAAATACATAAAATTGTGCTTTTGTTTATTACAGTTTTGCTGATACCTGGCATTTGATTTAAAGTGCAGTGTTGGTCCCACAGCCACCTCTTCTGTGTTTTTGTTTCTTCTTTGTGTGGCCTTTGCCCCTGTTATAAATTCGGGGTTTGACTGCTGCCTCTTCCCTTTGTAAATCCAGTATCGGGAAGAGGTCAGTCTTCTATTGTAATCCCAATATTAAAGTGTTCTTTCGTTATTAATTTTGCTTTTATTTACATCTCTAATAATATTTTACTTGTATTTAAGTTAGTATTGAGCTCATAAGTGGGACGAGATGCTAACTTTGTCTATTGTCTTCTCTGGACTGACAAATAGTGGCACATGTTAATACTGTTTTGTACTTTTGTGAAGCAGCAACAGCAGATTAAATGGAGAGCGCCTCCAAAAGGCCTTTCTGTGTGGAGTTTTGCATGTTTCTCCCTGTGTCTGGATGGGTTTCCTCTGGGTACTCCGGTTTCCCCCATCAACCAAAACATGAACGCCCTTCGAGACAACTGTTGTTGTGATTTTGGGCGTTCAAAAATAAAATGAATTGAAAAATGAATTGAAAAGTTACCACTGCGTCCCATGGCTCATTAACACACAAGCTGCACAAAACAACACAACGCAGAAGTCCACCGGTTACAAACATCCTGACTAAAGTTTTTGAGTTCAAGCTTCAGCTTTGAGCAAAACAAAAATAAATACACAAAATTCAGAAGAAAAATTACTGAATGGATTGTTAATGTTCAACAAAATATGTGTCATTTTAATCAATATCTCTACATTTACACTTTAAAAAATGAGTGAAATACTTTTACTTTTTACTCTTAAAGCGCATTTTTCAATGGGTACTTAAATACTTTTACTTGTGTGATTTTTCTCATTTGATAATTTGACTTTGATACGTAACTTCTTGCCTCTGTATCTGCACTTTTACTGAAGTAATAAAGTTGAGTACCTCTTCCACCTCTATCAAAGATGGATGTTTTATTCAACTCAACAGGAGCTCGACATGGATCAGGCACTGAAGATAGAAGTATTACAAACTTAAGGAGTAAGAATGAGCCATTGTCCAGTTTTGTGTGAGTTAAATCTAATATTTCCATAATGATAAAACATGAACAGACCAATTACAGAGGCCAGAACAGACACAGGCTGAAGCTGAGGGGCTCTTCAGAATCAGCCCTTTGAAAATCTGACATTTCACAGATACCAAATGTCACCAATTCCCAATTAGCATCACATTTATTTTTAAAACACCAAATAATTCTTGCTGTGTTAGCCAATAGTTGGAGTTTAAACACTGGTGAGGAGGAAGAAGAACAAGACACCCAAATCAGTGTATAGGAAAGAATCTTAATCACTTTAAGTTGAAATACAAAAAAGATAAACAATAAACATGTTTTATTAATTTTGATTCTGAATATGTAAAAATAAATGCATAAATGGATAAATCAAACCTCCCTAAAGACCAGAGCTGTGTCTGCATGTTCACACTATTCCCTACAGGGGGCACTGTTCAGGGGTCACATCATTTTTACTAGTGTCCAATTGGTGAGAAAGTAGTGCATTCAAGAAATTTCCTAGAATGAACCTTGAAAAGTTGTCCAGCTCTGGTTACTAGAGTGGTCAGTATAGACCACAATGCATTGGGACAGTCTGAAAAACAGCAGCGGACAGGTCTTTAACTGGACACAACACGACTGAATGAAGCAGATAGAAGCGCTGATTTATGTCACTGTGGATCCTGATTATAAAGAAAACATTCTTTAGACATTTTTGACCCAGAGTCACATGGCCTGAAAGTAGTGAGCAGTGTATCTGAATCTCTCTGTAGAAAGGCTGCTAAAGAGTGCAGGTCTGTGGAGTGAACGAGGGGTCAGGGGTCAGGGGCAGTATATAAAGTGCACAAATGTGGGTGGTTGTAGTTACAAAGGCAGCAGCATTTTTACATGGGATTACTTTGATTACACCTAGAGATACAGATCCAAAACACATACCATCTTTACAGTCAACATAAAGTCATTGAAACCAGAGAGTGTATTTGTATGAGGATGGCAGAAGAGGTCCTCGTGCTTTCAGCCTCACGCGTTTTGTAACGGTATCTATTTTTACTGCGTTCCCTGCTCGTGTCCAGGAGGTGTTGTCTCCGCAGTCGCCCGCAGGTTATGTGAGGGTACAGTGATAAGCATCTGTCATAACTCAGACTGATGTTCACGCAGAGACGTCGACTTAAACTCAAAATAAATGAGCCTCTGATGTGACACTGGGACGGTCTCATCCATCTGTTTCAGTTTTCACACCTCCCATATTAAGAAACGTGCTGTAGTATGAAACATTATAGAGACATTGGGTGTGTTACGGCTGTACTCCCTCTGCCTCCCCTCTACCCCCCTCTACTCCCTGGTATTTCACACTGGACCCCCTCTTCTCCCTGATATTTAACACTACACAGGATATCTCGGTGTTTCAATGTTCTGTTCCTGTGTGTTGTGTGCCAGTTTACTTTTTTGTGTTGACTTTTATGTGAAGCATTTCACCTCAAGTTGTTATAAATGTGCTACAAAAATAAACTAGAACTGAATACTATGGCTTGATGCTCATTGAAAAATGTCATAAACATATAATTAAGGGCTGAGGCTTATAAAAATGTAAAATGAGCTCAGAAGTGACAACACACGACACACAATATACACACATCATACACACACTCTGCCTGGGTTTGACCTTAACCTCTACAAACAGTTTCTATACACAGATAGATTGTAGTTTTCCAGCAAGCAGACTATATAAACACTACACACAAGCACACAGACACACTATATACGTACTATACATACACACATTATACACACACTCTGACTGGCGGCTCATTCTGTCCTGTTGCTTTAACCTTATCATTACTGCTTCTGTCATCCAGGGCCTGAGCCAAAACCTCTACAAACTTATTCCACCTCCTGCTCTATCTCACCTCTGCGCCTCCCCTCAGGCGAGAGACTAAAGTCAGCCTCAGTAATCCCACCATGTGCAGCACACTGTATATTTTATAGATACACCCAGAGCTGTTGCATCACAGATATCACACCCCACAAGCTCCAGTATGCTAAAGTAAAAACACAGCTTCAGTGACCCACGAATAAAAGTTAGCTTTATAAATGTGTGTTAATGATCTGCCTGCATTAGCTCTGAAGAGGCCACTTTATCATAAAACAGCAATGTGGGGTAAACAAGGTCTGCTATTAGCCTGCGGAGGTGCACTAGCAGAATAATCATCAACAAGGAAACATGGAGCTGTTAGCGTAGTAACGACACCTGAGTGAGCTTTATATCAACCAATCTGCACATCTCCTAATGGGGTCCGTACACACCATACCAGCGGCTCAGGAGGTTGTATCTGTGTGGAGTTTGCATGTTCCCCCTGTGTCTGTGTGAAGTTTGCATGTTCTCTCCGTGTCCGTGTAGAGCTTACATGTTCTCTCTGTGTGTCTGTGTGGAGTTTGTATGTTGTCTTTGTATCTACGTGGAGTTTGCATGTTCCCCCTGTGTCATGTGGAGTTTGTGTGTTCTCCCTGTGTCTGCGTGGAGTTTGCATGTTCTCCCTGTGTGTCCGTGTGGAGTTTGCATATTCTCTTTGTGTGTCTGTGTGGAGTTTGCATATTATTTTTGTGTGTCTGTGTGGAGTTTGCATGTTCTCTGTTTGTGTCTGTGTGGAGTTTGCATGTTCTCACTATGTCTGAGTGGAGTTTGCATGTTCTACCTGTGTCTGTGGAGTTTGCATGTTCTTTCTGTGTCTGTGGAGTTTGCATGTTCTCACTGTGTCTGAGTGAAGTTTGTATGTTCTCACTGTGTCTGAGTGGAGTTTGCATGTTCTCTCTGTGTCCGTGTAGAGGTTACATGTTCTCTCTCTGTATCATGTGGAGTTTGTGTGTTGTCTCTGTGTCTGTGGAGTTTGCATGTTCTCTCTGTGTCTGTGGAGTTTGCATGTTCTCACTGTGTCTGAGTGGAGTTTGCATGTTCTCGCTGTGTCTGTGTAGAGCTTACATGTTCTCTCTGTGTCTGTGGAGTTTGCATGTTCTCACTGTGTCTGAGTGAAGTTTGCATGTTCTCACCGTGTCTGAGTGCAGTTTGCATGTTCTCTCTGTGTCTGTGTAGAGGTTACATGTTCTCTCTCTGTGTCATGTGGAGTTTGTGTGTTCTCTCTGTGTCTGTGGAGTTTGCATGTTCTCTCTGTGTCTGTGGAGTTTGCATGTTCTCACTGTGTCTGAGTGGAGTTTGCATGTTTTCGCTGTGTCTGTGTAGAGCTTACATGTTCTCTCTGTGTCTGTGGAGTTTGCATGTTCTCACTGTGTCTGAGTGAAGTTTGCATGTTCTCACTGTGTCTGAGTGAAGTTTGCATGTTCTCACTGTGTCTGAGTGGAGTTTGCATGTTCTCTCTGTGTCTGTGTAGAGGTTACATGTTCTCTCCCTGTGTCATGTGGAGTTTGTGTGTTCTCCCTGTGTCTGTGTGGAGTTTGCATGTTATTGTTTGGGAGGAACAGTAAGGGTTAGCTCACTTTCGCAGCTGAGTCCTGACCAAGACTAGCCTAAGATATGGAGATGGGTTTGTGACGCCCACTGCTCCTCACAGGTTGCCTAAGCCACACTGAACAATGGGTCAAATGAGGAGGACATATTTCCATATGGGGACAATAACACCTTACTTGCCATTAAAATCCAGTCATAAAGTTTCTGAGTCACTGACCCTAGAGCTATGTATCAAGTTTTTTGTGATTAAAACATCCTCACGAGTCACGCGAGGACAACTGCAGGAGAACGAGGCGCACAACAACACTTTTATCTTAATGAACGCTCACGGCCCGTTTAGCCGTGTCTTTGTTGTTACAGTGGAGGTAGCGGTCAGTAAATAAAACGAGCACTCTGAGGGAGCCGGCTCTCGATCGATATACTGGACTTTTCACCCTCGCTCTGAGTAAGATGTGCTGGTTAATGGACTGCCTCGCTAGATCAACCATTCTGTACATCTGGGCTCCAGCCCGCCCTGAAAACACAGAGTGAGAACAAAGAGTGTGAACAAACTGAGTACTGCAGCTGTAGACCCACAGCATGAGTTTGGATCACTGTTGCCGATGTGTGGGACTGGAATGAACAACAGGACTGAGGGCTCCAGTCGAATGACGCTCATCAAGGCCAGAAGTTTTGCGGCAAATGTGGAATATTTGGAACTACGACCAACTAGGAACTAGCAACCAAAAAGACAGTCCGGAGCGAGGCTGTTGAAGCTAACGCCCCTTCCCGCCCACAGCGCTGGTTTAGCAGCCAACGGGAGCTTAGCAACGCTGTCAATCAAACCAAAACCACGGGGAAAGAAAATGCCTGATTTGTCTGTTATTAATTTTCAGATTTTGATTTCCAGACACAATTGCAAAATAAAATCCAGGATCATGTAGAGCAGGTTAATACGAACATTTAAGACCAAAATGATGAGTATGGCAGCAGCAGTTACAGACAGAGGGGACACAGTTTTTCAATGTAAAGTGAATTGGAGCCAGAGTCAATGGAACCATAGGAGTTCCCATGATCACTTCCTGTTTGGAATGCGGCAGCTAGCTCGTTAGCTATGTCCATTTATATATACAGTCTAATGACTCTTTTGTCCGGTTACAGAATAAATGTTTTTATTTTACTGCATATTTAAGTGTTTTATCAACTCAAAATTCAAGGGTACATCAAGAATGACACACCAGCGTGCAGACACTGGGGGTGAGGTGGGTTAAGTGTGTTGCCCACTGACACAACAACAGTATTCATCTGTGGGAGCTGGAGCACTCAACCAAAGATGTTTTTTATGTCAAGAACGGTTTTCGAACCACCAACCTTCAAATTAGAAGACAAACACTGAGCTACTGTCGCCCCCTACAGGTACAAGTAAGACTGTGTAAACAGAAACTAAATATCGACACTTAAAGTATTATAAACTGTTTAGTATAATTTCTTTCTGTCATTTAAAATATTAGGCCAAATGTCAAAAACACAACAGTCATTTCACACACTAAAGTTTCTCTAAAAACGTCTGCCTCAGTGAGGGGGAGGGGCCTTAATAAGTCTCAAAGACGAGACAAGTTGAAAAGTGCTGAAATGACAAAAGTGTAATGACACATTCACATCAATAAGACGAGATAAAGATGCAAATAAACAATTAAAATGCAATGTGCTGGAGGAAGGAGGCTCAGAGCCGTCCCAAAGCCGTCACAGAACCATCCCAGAGCCGTCACAGAGCTGTCACGGAGCCGTCCCAGAGCCGTCCCAGTCAAGTTGACATTTTTTGGGACAGCTCCTAGCTGGAGCTGAACTTTTATCCAAAGTGAAACACAGCACACACAAATCATTGTTATTCCTGTGGCCTGTTTGACATTAGTTAAACTCTCAGAGAGCGCGTTCTCCAGTGACCCATGACCCCGGGAGACGACAGGTCTCAACGACCCACGAGCTGCAGACACAAACCTCACTGTTCAACAGGACACAGGATTGCCAGATTTTCACCTAATAATCATAATAATCATAATAATGGTCGTGTTTAGTTTATTATTTTTACATTTAATGATTGAGCCTGATTGAAAACAGAACTGAAATCCTTTTATAAAATGGAACATGAGTTCATGTAATTATAGTCATTCTGTTTTCAGGGACTGAACTGGTTTAAAAAGGAAATGAAAAACCTTTGTCTCATTAGATATCTAAATAATCATGTCTTATTACACTGTAAACATCTTAGATTTATTTAATAAACATTTGACACATGCTAAAAGCACTCACAGTTCAGATTAGCATCTTTTACAAACACTTTACAGACACTTTACACACACAGAGCAGATTGTGTCTGTGACCAAATTAAGCTGTGAAACTTTTTGGCTCAAATGCAGAAAAAGGGAGAAAATGCAGATGTTCTCTAGGCCATTGCACTCGTGCTTTAGCACCTGACTCAGTAAATGTGCCCCTGAGAAGATGAATTGTTTGTGACACTATAAAACACTCAGTAAAAGGCACATTCTATGTACATACTTCCTCACATCCCCCCATCACCCATGTCATAATACACACAGCATTATGACTCATCAAATCGTGTCTGTAAAAAATAAATCACTCCCTTGACTACTTTAAAATGTCTTTAAAAAGCCCAATACAATGACTTTCAAGGACTCCCTCATGTCAGAGATCTGCAGACTCGTGGAGCTTCAGGCTTATCTCCTGCCCTCACACTGACTGCACAGCTGTTGGCAGTTCTGAGCTCATGACCACTGGCTGCACGGAGGGTATAAATCTTTCAAATAGATCACACACTCATTTGTGAAGAAAGCAAAATATTCCCAGAGGAACTATTTCTTGAGGCGGAGGAAACTGAGCAGTGCTTAGGGGCCATTGGCTCCGAGCTCTCGGGAGTGTTCATCTCAGTGGAAAAGTGTCTGGCCAAAATAAGCACACCTGTCCCTGTGCAGCAATGTGTCAGAGCAGCAGCCTAGCTCCTCAGCTCAGAACACATTCGACTGGGACCCACCACTTTGGTGCTATTATGAGGAAAAGCACAACATTCTAGAAAAATACTGGACTTGACCTGGTCAATACTTGACCAGAATCACAGCAGAGGTGGAACAAGTACTCCATTTTGTTACTTAAGTAAAAGTACAGATACCAGAGCAAAAAATCTACTTAAATATTAAAGAGTAAAAGGTGAGTGTGACGTCACCCACAGAATTCGGCTCCAGTCAAATGAAGCTCATTGAGGCTAGCAGTTATAAGGGCCGATTTGGAGCCCAGTTCCATACTTGGAACTCACAATAGTAGTGCATTGGAGCCAGAGTCGATGAAGGCGGAAGCCCATCGCCCATAATCATTCCTACTTAGAACGTGGCGGCTAGCGATTTAGCTATGTCCATTTATATATACAATGTATGTTTGTAAAGCACATTTAAAAACAACCAGTACCTTGTTCAAACTATGACACTGATAAAATAAACCCTCTTTTCAGCAGGTGTCACATAAGAATAAAAAATACTTGAAAAATGCAGTGGAGTAGAAAGTAAAGATACTGCTCTCAAATGTAGTGGAATAAAAGTAAAAAGTATAAAGTTAAAAATATACTTACCTAAAGTACAGATGCCTAAGATGATACTTAAGTACAGTACTTTACTACTTGCTTACATTCCATCTCCTAATAGAGATGAATATAGTCCTGTCACGATAATTGTTCCAAAGATGTCACATGGAACAATCATTTTTAGGGTCAATATTTATTTATTGTTGCTAGTGGGGAAGTTGCATTTTTTTCTGTACCAGAGTTAGATTTGGGCTGTAGAGAGTTCAAATATTTTATTTCATATTGTGTGACACATGAAGTAACTAGTGTTTCATTTGGCCCCCAGATTTCTGTGGACGGCCCTGCTCGTATAGTCTGTTTTCTTTATATATGTCATGCTTCAGAATGTGTTATTGTGACAGGCCTACATCGCAAAGACTAATCATGTTTGTATTTGTAATGTCTATGTTGTATTTGTTGTACCTGCCTAGGGACAACAGATGGAAATTAGTATTTTTTGCTATAATCTGGCATATTTACACTGTGTTTACAGATGTTCATTAATATGCGCTGTCCCTATCAAATAAATAAATAAATAAATAAATAAATATTGGATAAACATAAAAAAAATACTCTAAAGTCTAAAAATAGCTTGCATTTAGTTAAACTGGGGAACACATGTGTCTACTTTTGTTCCATTTTCTCAGTAAATACTTTGAACTCACAGCCAAACAGGTTTTTATGGAGGACTTATCAGAAGCTCGGTCTGAAAGCACACGCAGCTGGCCTTTTACACATAACAGGAACTGGGCAACAAAAAATGAGGAAACGGATCACCGACTGACCCAAAAGCCTGAGAATATCAAATCCAAAAAAGATCCTTGAGAGAAGGCAGAAGACGATGGCTCAGCCTTGGATTTAAATTCTGCCTGTGATTTGATTTAAAGCTCTGCTCCACAGTGACAGTTATTCATCAGGAACAAGCAGAGGACTTCAGTGTGGCTCCAGAGTAATCACACAGAGCATAATGGCTCCGGCACGTCGCTGAAACAACTTCAAAGGTCCTTTCAAATATTCATTTCTGTCAATCTAAGATGGTAATGAGCTGTAAGTACAGTTAAGGGGGATTTAAAGGTGACTATATCCCTCCTCATTCAGACAGTATAAGAAACGAGAGCGCTCACTCGAGTTCACAAATATAACTGCAAAACTATGAGGGCGAAACAAAGGCAGCTTTTAAATTAAATCTTAGGATTTAATTTAAAACGTGCGTAAAATGACTGGGAATGTTTCAGTTATGATCCATTATCATGTCATTTTGCTCGAGAAGCTACAAGGACCTGAATACAACTCTCAAAGGGCCACCTCATAAAACATGAGGACTGACCCACAGGTTGCCGGCGTGATTCCAGCTCCCACAGGTGAATACTGTTGTTGTGTCCTTGGGCAAGACACTTAACCCCCCTCGCCCCCCAGTGTGTGTGTACACTGGGGTATGAATGTGTGTGTGTGAATTGGTGAGTGGCTCCTTGGCTTTTCGAGTATACCACCTGTTCTAAACGAGGTCTGCAGCGTAAATTGAAGCAATGATGATAAAATGGAATCTTTAAACCTTTGTAACATTGCAGAAGGAAAATCAAAACAATGCCACAGAGAATATCTTGCCGTAATCAAAGCTAAAGGTGGTCCAACCAAATACTAGAGTGTGTGACCTTTTTTTTGGTGGCGACTTTTTTTTTGGCCAGGGAGTGTAAAATGTTCGTTTAAACCCGCTCTACATGATCCTGTTTTTTTTTTTTTTATTTCTCTATTGTGTCCGTAAATTAAGATATGAACGTTAATAACAGACAAATCAGCCGCCTTCTTTCTTGAGGGCGCTCCCACTAGCGTTGGCAACAGGTTTGATTGACAGTGTTACTAAGCGCCCGCTCCCTACTAAAGCAGCAGTGCGGGAGGGGGAGGGGTGTTACTTTCCACAGCCACACTCTGGATTGGCTCTTAGGTTGCTATGATACTCGCAATCAGAATTCCAAATAAGTAACTGTGCTTCAATGTGGCCCCTATAACTTCTCTAGCCTAGATGAGCTTCATTTGACTGGAGCTGAACGCTGTGGTGACGTCAGTCCACTTCTTTGCACAGTCTATGTTTATACCACAGTTTAAGAACCACCACAGTTCACTTTTTCTAAACCACTTCTATAAGCAGTGGCGGATTACATTTGGAAAACAAAATAATTTATGAATCCGGGACAACCAACAGATCCAGGGAGGAAACTTTGAGGATCTGAACGTAAAATATAAAAAAAAAATATTTTGTAGCGCTATTAAACTTTTTTTTCTTTACTACATAATTCCATATATCTTACTTCATATATCTGATGCCTTCTGTGTGTATATAAAATGTAGAAATAAGTTTAAAAAAAAAGAGAGGGTGCGTTCAAACGTTTGTCTGCGTCCAAACTTTGTCTGTGCTAACGTCATAACAAATACTTTTAATTGACTGTCCTATTAAAATGAATGGAGTATAATGTTTATATCAGTAGCAGGCTCTGTGCAGATGTTCCTATTTCACGCTGATATTGTGCTTCTCCTTGTTTATTCAGTGTTCCAATATCAGCCTGATGCATCTCCATTCCGCCGGCTGCTCTGAGTCTCCTCACACGCAGGGCCCAGAACACTCTGCTCTGATATAGACCTTTTGAATTACTTTGTTGGTGTCAAAGAACCTTGTGGAGGTACATTGTTTCCTGATTCACTGTATGTGAACAAGCCTCGACAACAACCCCATGTTATGAATTGGTTTAATCCGAGCCAAGAAAATAGTTGGCCAGCACTGTGTGGATGCTAACAGCAATGGGAAGGAGCGCAAAAAGATCTGATGATGCCAGGTGCGGAGATGATGATGATGATGATGGTGATGATGGGATTACGGTGTATATGTTCTCGTCCTGTGTGATCTTTGGCTCGTTTTAAAGACCACAGCCCTTGAGGGGTTTTGCAATATCTCAAACACACACAGCCAATTCTCAACACGGGAGAGACGCCGATACAATACTGTTATCAGATAAAATACCCTATTTTCCAGAGTATAAGTTGCACTTTGGCACCAGCCAAAAAAAATGCATAATGAAGAAAACAACATATATAGTGGCCCATCGCTATATCACGGTTCACCTTTCACGGTCCTGCTGTTTCGCCAATTTTTATGAACGTGCATTGTGTTCTGCATCCCGATCGGCCAGAGGACTGCAGACCACCAAAAATCAATCCTCTGTATTGTGTCTGCTGTACAGTACAGAATGCATTCAGCCAAATTAACATAAATGTTCGATTTGCACTACAGCGCAGCGGTGCCAGGACAAAGAGGCACGGTCAGAGGAAAATACATGTGAGTCACTACTAGTTAATTAAACAAGGGAGAAATGTGAGAAAATGTTAATGCCTGCGTGAGAAAAGTGTATAAAGTGTGTGGTGAGGGGTTTTACAGCCTTAAAACATAATAACATAACATAATAATTGTTAAAAATAAATAAATAAAGCTGACTACTTTGCAGATTTCACCTATTGTGGGTTATTTTTTTTAACGTAACCCCCATGATAAACCAGGGACCACTGTATTTCACTGATAAATTGCATTTGAGTACAAGTCGCAAACTATAAAAAAACGTGTGACTTATAGTCCGGAAAATATAGTAATACTAATAAGAATGAATGATGGGACTTTCAGCTCTTTTATGGGATCTGAATCTTTTGGATCTGTCCATTTGAAAGAGCCATTCAAAAGAGAGGCTCTTTTACTTTTTATTTATATGACAGAAGCCAATGTGAGAACTCATTTTATCCACAAACTGATCACAGAGAATCGATTGAGGCTCAGATGTGTTTAAAATGGTTCAAACTGAGAGTGGCACAGAGTTTACCCTTTGCAACTATGCAGAGCCAAAGTAGAAACAGTAATAATAATTTTAAAACTATTATTATAATCCCAAATATGGTTTGTTTTTGGGGGTTTTTGGCACAAATCTCTCACTCATGTTGCTTGTTCTGGTTCTGTTCTGATTCTTGTGTTGGTTCAGTGTTAAACAGTGTAAAAATCCATAAAAACTAGAAAGAAAAAGATTTGGCTCTGTGCATTTCAATGTAAGTCCATGACCCCAGAAAATGTCTGAGGGGAGGCTCAACATAGGCATCAGCGTCATGAAAACATCCAACAGTAATGGCAATACACAATCCACAAAAGTCGGATACTTGGAGCACACACATGCTTTATTCATATATTCAAAGCTCCTAAAAAATCCTGATCTTGTAAAATATGTTACATTAACTATACTATTTAACGCTTCCATAAACGTGTTACCGAGTAAGCTGCAAGTTTTGTTTACAGCCAAAGAGAGAACATACAATCTTAGAGAATATGAGAAATTCAAATTGCCTAAAGTTAGAACTACTCGAAAAAGTTTCTGTGTATCGGTATGTGGTGTTAAACTTTGGAACAGTCTGGATATACACATCAAGCAATGCCATAGTATCAGTACGTTCAAGCATCGATATAAAAATATGATCTGGTCGCAGTATCTAGAGGAAGAGTCTTAATATAATTTCAGTAATCTTGTAATGTTGGCTTTGTATCTACCATTTCTTTACCATTGTTGGTATTTGTTGTCCATTACCATTGTTGGTATTTGTTGTCCATTACCATTGTTGGTATTTGTTGTCCATTACCATTGTTGTATTTTGCTGTCCATTACTATTGTCGTATTTATTGTCCATTACTATTGCTGTATTGCTGTTCATTACCATTGTTGGTATTTACTGTCCGTTACCATTGTTGGTATTAATAACTTTCCTTACCATTGTTGGCACCTTATCCAATATGATGTAACACATAAGTTGCATGAGTCTAATTCATAGTCCCCAATGTAATCATGTAATACAATCATGAAAAGGAAGTAAAGTATGCTAAAGTTAAGAAATAATAACAGAGGGGGTGGGATTAAATACGTTTTCTTCTTCCCACTCCTTTTTGGGCAATCGGAGATACTCTTTTTTTTTTGTGTGTGTGTTTTGCTGTCTGTTTTTGTTTATTTTTCCTTGTCTCTTGTATCATGTGTTGATTGACATCGACTGTGGCTGCCTAGGCTATGCAAGAGAAAAGATGTCCATTTGCCCAAGACAAATAAAAAAAATAAATAAATAAAAAAATAAAAAAATATGGACATTGTGCTTTAAGGGTCAGAAAGTCAATTAAAATGACACTGTTGTCCCATTACACCAGCAGGACACCAGTACAGTGGAAGAGCAGAGAATGAATGAGATAATTATTATAAAGGTGAATAAAAATCATCAAGTCTCCACCTGGAGGTGTCCAAACTCAACAAGGCCATAATAGGTGTTAGAAATTACAATCTATCAAAGAACTTTTACTGGAACATGAACGCATTTAAAGTCTATAATGTGACCAGCTCAGTGAGAAAGTGTCCTCTCACTCTGTTTGCAAACCAGTTTGCCATGATTACGCTCAATGACACGGAGCAAGTGCACAGGTATCGATACTTAAGTAGATTTTAAAATGGATAGACCTGCTGAAAAGGCTGAAGGTTTATTTTTTAACACGTTCATAATGAACAGATCAAAATATACAAATAAAAACAATGACTTAAAATCTATAAGAAATACTTTTACTTTTTACTCTTTAAGAACATTTTTACACAGGTACTTTAATACTTTTACTTAAGTAGATTTTTTCATGTGTACTTTTACTTTTACTTGAGTATTTTTGCTCCAGTACCTGTCCTTTCAGTAAGGAAGTAACAACATTGAGAACTTCTTCCATCACTGCTGTTATTACTACCCAAAAAGCATCTGTTTTCTTTAATTGGTTGGGTTTATAGTCATTTCTTTTCCCCTGTTCTAAATGAGTTTGGTCTGCAGGGTGAAGATGAGTGGTCTGACCATGGACATTGGTATTGGATCAATACTGTCAATTGGAAACACTTAAAAATCTGCATGAAATAAAAATAGATCTGGATTCTGGACATCGATTGTCCACATGCGGACCCCGTTTACGTCTCTGTAAACGATCATTCTCTCCATCTCGCTGTATCCCATTGCTCCACATGGATAAATCAATACTTCCTTTGAATTCCTTCTGTCTGCCACAGTCCATTTTCCCATAATGACCATCTCCTCGGGAAGCATGAATATTACACACATCCAGATGACACCGTACAGCTGAGGATAAACGAAAAAGGCCAAATGTCACTCATTCAAACCAAAGCAGATGGATCAACTTTAAAGTTAGAAGCTGCAACTCAGGGCTTCTGTATTAATCCCCAGTGAAACATGTTTTGCCTCAAGTGGAGGAGTTCAAGTATCTCAGGGTCACGAGTGAGGGATGGATGGAGCGTGAGATTGACAGGCGGATCGGTGCAGCGTCCACAGTGATGCGGTCGCTGTATCGGACCGTTGAGATAAAGAAGGAGCTGAGTCGAAAGACGAAGCTCTAGATTTAATGGTCAATCTACGTTCCTACCCTCACCTATGGTCATGAGCTCTGGGTAATGACCAAAAGGACAAGATCACGGATACAAGCAGCTGAATTGGGTTTCCTCCGCAAGGTGGCTGGGCACTCTCTTAGAGATAGGGTGAGGAGCTCAGTCACACGGGAGGAGCTCGGAGTAGAGCCGCTGCTCCTACACATCAAGAGGAGCCAGTTGAGGTGGCTCGGGCATCTGCTCAGGATGCCTCCTGGATGCCTCCCTAGGGAGGTGTTCTGGGCATTTCCCACCAGGAGAAGGCCCTGGGGAAGACCCAGGACACACTGGAGGGAGTATGTCTTTCGGCTGGGAATGCCTTGAGGTTCCCAGCCGGAAGAAAATGGATGGATGGGTCAAACGTGTTCTGTGTGTTTGATCCTGGGGCAGTGGGCAGGAGAAGACAGTTTTGGACAGAAGGAAGATTTTGCCTTTTGACATGTATGTTAATGAAGCCACACGAAACTCTACCAGTCACAGTCCAGAGTGTGTGTAAAAGGGACAGACTGTATAAAGAAGTGGACTTAGTGAGTGTGAGGTCACCCACAGTGTTCGGCTCCAAATGAAGCTCATCAAGGCTAGAGCAGTTATAGAGGCCAATTTGTGTCAGAGTTCTGACCATGAGTATCATAGCAACCAAAGAGCCAATCTGAAGCGAGGCTGTTGAAGGTAACACCCCCTCCCACCCATACCGCTTAGCAACACTGTCAATCAAACCTGTTGCCAATGCTAGCAAGAGCAACCTCAGGGAAAGAAGGCGCCTGATTTGTCTCTTAATATTAATGTTCATATCTTGATGTACTGATATAATAGCAAAATAAAAACCCCAGGATCATGTAGAGCAGGTTAATACGAACATTTAAGACCAAAATGACGAGTCTGACAGCAGCAGTTACAGAGAGAGGGAACAGTTTTTCAATTGAAAGTGAATTGGAGCCAGAGGTGATGAAGCCGGAAGTCCTCCCATGATCACTTCTGAACACGCCGGCTAGCAGGTTAGCTATGTCCATTTATATATACTGTCTACGGTAAAAGAACACAAAAGAACACAGAGAGCTCTCATCCAGCTTGTGATCTGAACCTGACAGCTTCTCACTGGGAGATAGAAGGCTCACCATTCAGCCACCATGACACCATCAGTGAAAAACAACTCAAAAAGCATTTACAACAAAGAGTGACATTTACAGGGCCTTGAAAAGGTTTTTGATTCACTTTCAGCTTTTCTTAAACGATCTAAATATGACGTCAGTATGAGTAAGAGCATTACTCATAACAGTAAAACTATGTTCAACAAGAGAAAACACAAGACGCTGCAAAAGACACGGAACACTTTTACAGAGACGAGACCAAGGGCAAAGCATCAAACTGAAGAGAAATATTTAAAATGTCATAATAAAATAAAACTATTTTACAGATACATAAGATTATTAGTCATGCTTTAACAAGATAAGCAACTCAAAAGACATGTTTCCATAAACCAAACTACTAAACAGTACTTGAAATAAGTTTAAACGCCCAGATTATTGGAGATGTAGACGGACTAATAATAAAGTGTTACTCAAACAAGTGTGAATGAAACAAAACACAACTCCAGGTCTGTTTTTGAGGAGGAAACAGCATTAGAACACAGTTTTTGTGTAATATTGGACCTTTAAGAACAGAAGATGACTCCAGTAGCTAATGAATATGCCGTATTTTTGTGGATTTTAAAATATTTTTATATTATTTCGCTGCTGTTAAACTAAGTCAGATCAGTGCAATGATTCAGTAAAACCCAGCGGACCTGGAGCTGACAGAGACTGATGTAGATCCGTTTATCACTGATCGTTAATGTGAAGCACTGTGAGCCGTGAGTCGATATAGTTTGAACCAAAAGCACTGATATTCTATAGCCCCAGACGTTTATCCACTGCTAATCTGCTACATGAGCTAACTGGATTTACAACGCCACCTCTCGTCAAAAGAGAACTCATTTGATAAGATAGTGTTTCCTAGTTTACTATCGCTATTAACCGGATTTGACCAATAGGAAGAAAGAAGTAGAGGAGCTGTTTTGATGGGTGTCGGGGAGAGAGTTGGACAGGACGAGTGTGACAGGCCCATTGAAGCGGTCAGCTTCACTCCCCCGAGGGAGAGAGGCTGCGCGTCCACACACTGACACTGACACCCTCCCATCCACACACTGACACTGACCACACGCTGACACTGACCACACACTGACACTGACCACACACTGACACTGACACCCTCCCATCCACACAATGACACTGACCACACACTGGCACTGGCTATGGGTGGACACATAGCAGATGTGTTCTTGCATTTTCGCGCTGTTTGTTCTGTTTAAACATGTGTCGGTTTGTTTTCTGATGCCAACAATTGTAACGGTCAATGGAGCAAATGTGTGGACAAGACTGAAGCAAAAGAACAGAACTGTATGAAGGTTATATCAGCATTCAAATGTCAGAGCGGGTTTAATGCCAGGGCGGGCGTCTCGGAGCGGGTTTAATGTCAGGGCGGGCGTCTCGGAGCGGGTTTAATGCCAGGGCGGGCGTCTCGGAGCGGGTTTAATGCCAGGGCGGGCGTCTCGGAGCAGGATTAATGCCAGGGCGGGCGTCTCGGAGCGGGTTTAATGCCAGGGCGGGCGTCTCGGAGCGGATTTAATGCCAGGGGTGCGTTTCGGAGAGTGGGTTTAATGCCAAGCTTGGGGTGTCTTTTTCAAATAGTTTCTTCACATTAATGTGCACAAATTAAAAGTCTGAATATAATGAGAAAATGTAGTCAACTCTGATTAAGGTTTTACGATCATTTTCAGGACCAGCCTTCTGCTGGTCCCAAAGTCAGGACTAGATCAGGACTAAACCATGACTAAACATGGGCTAAACCAGGACTAAACCAGGATTAACCAGGATTAACCAGGAATAAACATGGGCTAAACCAGGCCTAAATCAGGACTAAATCAGGACTAAAGCAAGACTAAACATGGACTAAACCTGTACTAAACCAGGACTGAACTAGGACTAAACCAGGACTGAACCAGGACTGGACCAGGACTAAACCAGGACTAAACCAGGACTGAACTAGGACTAAACCAGGACTAAACCAGGACTAAATCAGGAGTAAGCCAGGACTAAACCAGGACTAAACCAGGACTAAACCAGGACTCTGAACCAGGTCTGAACCAGGACTAAACCAGGATTAAACTAAGACTAAGCCAGGACTAAACCAGGACTGAACTAGGGCTACACATTGGCTAAACCAGGACTACACCAGGGCTAAACCAGAACTGAACTAGGACTACACCAGGGCTAAACCAGGACTGAACCATATCAGGACTGAATCAGGACTAAACCAAGACTAAACATGTTGAATCATCGTCTGAGTTTTGTGCAGTTAAAACCTGGAACAGTCTTCCTGAAGATGTGAGACAGACATCTACTCTACCTCTATAAAACACTTTGAATTACTTTGTGTAGCAGTTGTCCTAAACAAATAAACTTGTCCAGCCTAAAATTTATGAAGTTGAGACCAACAGCAAAAAACAACCAAAATACCTAAAGTCTCAGATTATTCTCTAGTCTTCGTTTGTATAAATATTCTTTCTTGTACTAAACCCTATATAAGTAGCAGACCATGCGCGTTCTTTATTAAACGATGAGTATAAATGCAGTTTATAATGCCACATTACGCTCCCCTTGTTTCCAAACATTATTTACTTGAATTGAGGCTTTTTAATGTGGGTCACCTCTCACTGATGTGTTTTACCCTGCACTTTATCTGTGCATGTCCATATAAAAGAATTAGCAACACGTCGTATTGTATTACAAACTAATACGCTCACGTCTTTGGTTAATTACATGCTTAAATTATCTCAGCTGTTTTGTTAAACTAGACTCACGAAAGCCTGATTGTACTAAATATAATTCTGACCACGAGTATCATAGCAACCAAGAGCCAATCCAGAGCCAGGCTGTTGAAGGTAGCGCCCCTTCCCACCCACTCCGCTGGTTTAGTAGGTAGTGGGCGCTTAGCAACACTGTCAATCAAACCTGTTGCTATTAATGTTCATATCTTGATTTACACACACAATAGTGAAATAAAAACCCCAGGATCATGTAGAGTTAATACAAACATTTAAGACCAAAATGACAAATCAGTAGCAGTTACAGAGAGAGGGGACACAGTTTTTTAATGTAAAGTGAATTGGAGCCAGAGTCGATGGAACCGGAAGTGCGCACATGATCACTTCCTATTTGAAACGCGGCAGCTAGCAGGTTAGCTATGTCCATTTATATAAAGAGACTATGGTTTTATCCATTTCATTTGGATAACACAGTTGAAGGAGCTGAGCTGTTATTGGGCTGCAGGCTCAAGTTCAGACCAGTCAGGCTCCTTCACCTCCAAACGGCTGTGTATAAAACAGACAGAATTCAATTAAAATGGTCAAGTAAACATTCGCTCAGCCAAGAACGGTTAAATTAATCCGTGGAAACACCCAGAGCTCTACTGAAATGAACTGTGCAGTGTGCAACACCAGCAGGACACAGCATCAAACTGCAGAAAGCTATGGTGTAAACAAACTTTCAGAGGAGAAAATTAGAGATGCAGCGAACAGCTACATAACACATTTGGCCCAGATTTGTCTTATTTTATTCTAGTTTAAAGGGCCAATATCACACTATTCTCTGATCTGTTCTAATGATGTTTCCTCATCACAAACAGACCTGGAGTTGTGCTTTGTTTAATTCACACATGTTTAACACACAAACCCTCCATATTTAGGCTGAGTTCTTCTCTGTTCCACCTTGTGATGTCATCATGTGGTAATACAGGAAGTGCTCCACTGTGTTTTTAAACTCCATACACCTTCACTAAAATCATTTGGATCATTTCAGCCTTGGAATTGACAAGCTCTACTGAACTAAAGGTAAAAGGAGCTGTTAACTTGAAAACTACCACTTCATGACATCACAAGGTGGAACAGAGCATTTTGAGGTTTGAAGATGTAGACAGACTAATAATAAAGTGTTACTCGAACATGTGTGAATGAAACAAAACACAACTCCAGGTCTGTTTTTGAGGAGGTAACAGCATTTGAATATAGATCAGAAAACAGTGTAGATTACACCAGTGCCTGTATTTACATTTTTAGGGCCAGGTACACTCAAAACAGAAATTAGTTGTTTGTTGAAAATCAGGATATCACAATGGTCTTTTTATAGTTTCAGACTCTTTCTCCAGACAGTTAAAATTACTGTGCTCATTATTAGAACCTTGAAATTTTCCACTTTAGAAATCATCAGCAATATAAAAAAGACGAAAGTAACAAAGGGAAGATCAGGTTCGTCATTATAGTTGTGCTGATCACTGTCTCTTTCACATGTTGAAACACTTGAAACAACACTTCAACTTCTAAAATGGAAAAGTTTGGTTGTTTTAACTTCACTTCAGAGCGGGTCAAGCTGACTTAATGTGCATCAATATTGGCTGAAGAGTTTCTACTTCATTGTACCTACCCCATTAACTCCTGTCATTCTGCTCTCACCTCCCCGGCTGTCCAATCTTTATTATAAGGGAGAAGCTGGACTCTCCCAATCTCTGGTCAAACAGGCCAAATGAAGCTCAAGGGCCAGGAGTTTGTTTCAAGAGTCGGACCTATACCTGCTCCATTCTGCATTGGTTTAAATCAGCCCTATTGTGCTTGTGTCTCTATGGTTCTCATCTCTGACTCTGTGGATCTTTTTTTTATATATATATTTAATTTACACATTTTAAATCACAATATTCATCTAAAACTACTTTTGACTCATGTGTCACTGACATAAACAAATCTGATAGGACGATCATGATTGATCTGAGATGTGACACAGGGTGAGGAGACCAGACTGATATTAATCTGTATAGAAAAACACAAAGAGACTACTCTGGCTTTGTCAGGCTATCTGCCCTTATCCACGTGATAATATTCTTTCTTGAACTAAACCCTGTAAAAGTAGCAACCAACGTGATTTCTTTATCAAACAGCTGGAATAACAGTAGTTAGTGATAAAACATTAAGATTCCCTCTTTTAAACTCTAGCCTTTTAATGTTTAAATGTCCTATATTACGCAAACCTACTCTTTTGAGCTTTAATCCATGTTCTAATGCTGTTCCCTCCCCCTTTAAGTACAGTGTAATAGTGTCATATGGGCCCTTTAAGTACAGTGTAATAGTGTCATATGGGCCCTTTAAGTACAGTGTAATAGAGTAATATGGGCCCTTTAATCTGGTCTTTCTGCTCTCTCCTCTTTGGATGTCAGATCTTTCCTCTAAGAGAGAAGCTAGACTCTCTAATCTCTGGTCAAACAGGCCAAATGCTCCTCCAGGTCCGAGGTGTTTTTTCAGAAGTCGGGCCTGTACTTGCTCCACTCCACATCAATGTTTTGTATCTTTTGTTCAAGTGTTTTATCAAGTATTTTATCATTCTGTGAGACGGGTCAATTATCTTTCCAGGTCCCTGTTTAACGAGCTCTCCTGTGTGCCTTAGAGCTGTAGAGCGCTCGCCTGCTTCTGAGACTAAACTCCAGCGTTTTAAACATTGTTCAGTACAAACAAACGCTCCCTAATTACATTCTTTCTTAGTTATATTTGTGATGTGAGAAAACGTGGTAGTGAACTGTTTCCCATGGTTCAAAGTATATTTAGAAATGCAAATGTTACCCAGGCGTACTTTGTGTTACAGGTCTGGTCCATAGACTTTATTTATAAATGGACATAGCTAACCTGTCAGCCGCTACGTTCCAAATAGGAAGTGATCATGGACACGCTTCTGGCTCCATCAACTCTGGCTCCAATTCACTTTACATTGAAAAACGGTATTCCCTCGCTCTGTAACTGCTGTGCGGTGGTCCCTCACTATATCGTGGTTATTTATTCACCCATCTACAGCTCAAATCTCGCATCACAACAAAAATAACAAAAACCTCCCCATTATGACAAAGAAAATGTACACATGACAAATACTGACCGGCCTAGCTGGAACCGCACCATCAACCTGCCATAGACCAACCAAAATGAGTGAAGGATCCCAAGAAAATACTGTTCTGTCCCTGTTTATGCAAATGAAACACAGAGATTAACATCCTGCCATTTTGCTAAATCAAAAAAGGACAAGGCCATCAGAAAAAGAGCCGTACTCCTATCTCCTCCCACAAATCAGAGAGTTACCAAACATAAACAAGCCACATCTCTCCCATGGTCAGAGTGACATTCCACTTTCCATTCTGCTTCTATCCTGATTCTTGTGTTGATTCTGGATTAGTCAGTGGAAAAATGCACGAAAAATAGAAAGTGGCTCAGTTGGTAGAGTGTTTGTCCACTTATCTGAAGGTTTGCAGAGTCCTGCTCTCAACATGAACATGATTGGTTGAGCGGTCAGATCCACTGATCCACAGGTTGGCGGTGCAATTCCAGCTCCCACACATGAATGTTGTTGTTGTATCCTTGGGCAAGACACTTAACCCACCTGGCTCTCACTGTCTGTTCACACCGGTGTATAAATGTGTGTGTGGTTCCTTGATGTGACCAAAGAAAAAGATTAGGCTCTTTTAAAAAATGAGATCACATTAAGGAATCGTTCAAAAGAGCCGGCTCGTTCGCTAAAGTCACAAGGCTACTGCCTGATGCACACAAAAAAAAAACGGAGTGAGGCATTAAATGTCCTCGTCCTCCTGAGGCTTTGTGTCTGACATTTCTCCAGGTCGATTAAAAGATCCATTTGCTCGTAACAGTAAACGGAAAAGTCACTCACAGATTTCAAAGAGTCTTCAGAGTGTGAGGTCATGAAGATGGGCGGTAGGTGGCGCCGTTTATGAACCCAGACATGCAGATCTGATATGAGAGAGAAAAGGTTTGTGGCAACGTGGAGTGGGTTAATGGAGGCACTGCTTTATATTTATATCAATGCAAATGTATAAATGAATAAATGCACACCCCTAAGCTACCACTTCATGACATCACAAGGTGGAACAGAGCATTTTGAGCTTTGGAGATGTAGACAGACTAATAATAAAGTGTTACTCAAACATGTGTGAATGAAGTAAAACACAACCCCAGGTCTGTTTATGAGGAGGAAACAACATTAGAATATGACTTAAAGCTACAAGAGTGAAACAGAAGTCTGAGTTCTGTTTGTAAATTAAAGGGGAGATCGATGATAAAACCTGAAATATGTCACTACTTTTTAATAATAGTAAAACAGACTAATTTCTGCTATCTCTGTTTGACAGTGTCTCTATTGAAAGCACATGGACCTGCATAAATAACCAGGGGACAGTGGAAGAACACAAATATCATGGTTTTGTTTAGAAAGGTGGGAGCCTGAAATCACTAACAGTGTATTTTGCATTTTAATGTGTTTCATAATAATAATAATTAAAAAACTAAACATAACACTGTAATAAACACAGTACTGTACAGTACAGTACTCTAACTGAAATACAATATTCCCTCCTTTATTGCAGGGGTTACGTTCCAAAAATAACCCACAATAGGAGAAATCCGAGAAGTAGTCAGTTTTATTTTTTACAATTATTATATATGTTTTAAGGCTGTAAAACCCTTCACCACACACTTTATACACTTTTCTCACACAGGCATTAACATTCTCTCACATTTCTCTCTCAAAGGTCAAACTTTCGTAGATTTTAAAAATAACCACAGTACAAACAAAACCAAATACTATTCTGTACAGTAAATTAAAATGACAGCTTTTAGAAATACTGTAACAAATTTAATAAGAAATGATCAATAGTGACTCAGGTGTATTTCACAGTTCCTCTGACCACACCTCGTCGTCCTGGCGTCACTCCGCTGTAGTGTCTCATAATGTTCTTTTTCTTGTCGTCACTGATCCACAAAGCTAAAGCAGACTCCATCTGCGCAATGGTCTTGTTGTTGGTTTTGGTCCTTGTTAAAACTTATTGCTGCTGTCGTCCTTATGTTATTTTCCTCCTTCTTTATGTGCCGAACCAAAGAAAAAAGCATACAAAATTGCACTAAAAAAACATCTGCGAAACAGCAAGATGGCGAAAAGTGAACCGCGATATAGCGAGGGACAACTGTACTAAAGTAAGACGAGATCATGTTCTCAGTTTCATGAGTGAATGGAGTACGCCAGTATTTCAAGGCTTTTTACATTCAGACATGAGTAAACTGGAAAACTTTGGCTGCCACATCCCCTCAAAATATTTTTAAGAGATTTGTAAATGTCACAATCTACAGCAAAAGGTCCAGGAGGTCAGATCAGATTTCAGTTCATTAATCTAAACTATCCCCCACCAATGCCCAAATGAGCTGCCAAAGACCAGCCAAAATGAATGAACGATCCCAAGAAAATACTGTTCTGTCCCTGTTTATGCAAATGAAACACAGAGATTAACATCATGCCATTTTGCAAAGTCAAAAAAAGGGCAAGGCCATCAGAAAAAGAGCCGTACTCGTATCTCCTCCCACAAATCAGAGAGTTACCAAACATAAACAAGCCACGTCTCCCCCATGGTCAGAGCGCCGCTGTCAGAGCTCCACTGTCAGCACACGCAGTTCTGGAGATGAGCAGAGGTGAACCAAGTACTCAACTCTGTTACAAATACAGAGGTAAAAAAAACTACTCAAGTAAAAGCATCACATGAGAAAATCTACATAAGTAAAAGTATTTAAGTGCCTGTTTAAAAATGAACTTAGTAAAAGTAAAAAGTAAAAGTATTTTATTTGTTTAAGGGTAAATGTAGTGAAATAGATTAAAATGTCACATATTTTGTTCAACAGTAACAATACAAATCCATTTCATAATTCTTCTTCTGAATTTTGTGTATTTATTTTTTCTCAAAGCCGAAGCTCAAACTCGAAAACTTGAGTCAGCATGTTACCTTCCACCACTGGAGATTACGTCCTGAAGTCTGTGTTCTCTGAAACATCTTTCACATGGTCTAATTTTAACTGAAGCTCATATATAAAGAAACACATACATTCAAATGAGGCTGTAAACCATCGCCTCAATCGTCACAGTGTTTTGTTTTGCAGGGGCGGAGCCAGACATTTTTGTTTGGAGGAGCTAAGAGGGGGCTTAAGTCTTCAGTGTGGGCCCCATAAGTTCATTTAGAGCCTTCTAACTATGCATCGCACTAGGGATGGAAACAATATAGGATAATAACACTAATCGCAATAAAAAATGTCATTTTTTTAATAAGCATGATCATCACACACGATTATAATCGAATTTACTGGCACCAGACTTCCTCAGGTTTGCAGTTTCAATACAATGTTCAGATGTCAGTTCTGGTGTTTGCTCACAAGGGGGGCATAGCAATGACACTTGTGCCTCTGTGCCTAGTCTGGTGGCTGAGCCTGTCGAAAAAAGTTGAGGCTCCGGGGGCAAACACCAGCAACTTACACATGCATTTATGAAACAACCACCCTGCATTGTTTGCCAAACTTGAATGTGAAATAAACTATTGAATTGTCATGATCCCTGTCAGTCCTGCCCTTTTTTGTACTTTCTCCTCTCCCTTCTGTGTCTGAGCCTGGAGCTGGGGCAGAGATGTTGGCTCCTCCCTTGCACACCTGGAGCTAATCTACAATCAGCTAAGGCAGGACCTGACACTCAGCGCCAGATCGTCCGCGTATCTCTGTGTTACACCCTGCTTGGCTCAGTTTATGTTTTTGCGCTTTTTTGACTTTGCTTATTTGGGTACTTTTGCTCTTCACCAGATCCTGCTCCCTGGACCTGTTCAGCTCTCCTGTCTCCGACCCTGCTCTTCTCTACCTGTACTGTCTGTCCCGTCTCAGACTCTGCTACTCTCGCTCTACCCATGAACCACGGCAAACACCTCACTCTCAACTCACCAACTGAGTTGTAATGTAGGCCTGGGCCTACATTACAACTCTACAGCCGTTAATAACTATTGTGATGATATGGTTAACCGCTAACATGTTTTCTTCACTTTAAAACCAGTTTAAATGTAGTTAGGCCCTGTAGTGATTTATACAAGCTAATATGAAGTTCTCTTTTTATTATAGTGTCATTTTGAAGGCTGTGTGGTCACCATTTGAACATATTTAGTTGAAATTGGATGTGTTATGAAAGCGGGGAAAATATATTTGAGGGAGCAATGGGTGAGCATTGGCCATTCTAGGGGAGGCTAGTGCCCCCTCAAGACCCCACCCATGCACCCCACTGACGTCGCCCTTGTTTGGGAGGCTTTTGATATTTCTGTGACATGAGCAAAACTATCTCCACTGTGAAATGAATGTTTGTCTCTGAGGCGAAACACAGGAAGAGAGTCTGTAAATGTTTTGAGGCCGTTCCAGAAGAGCCCTCAACGTCTGACACCTGAGACTCCTCCGTTTAATTGGCGTTCAGTCATGTGCGAGATTGGAGTCAGAGGCAGGGAGCAGAGCTGGTCCATTCCATGCTCCAGCGAAAGGGGCCTTCACTTGAACCCCCCGAGCCGTGGTGAGCGATGGGAGACAGAGCGGCTCCGCCTGACCATAAGAAATCCTCTTCAGACCAGCCGGTGCTGGACATGAGGGACGCCGCTGTCAAGGAGGCAAATGAAGTTCATTTTGTGAAAGCCATCATTTCAAACTCTCGCTGTGACCTAAAAAGATCAGGTCCTGATAAGCTTTTTATCATGTGGCTTAGAGTGGGACAGGACACAAACTGTCCCTGAGAAACTGCACTGCCCCTGTGGGATGCACCTGGAACGTTGAGCAGGTCCAATGAGGTCCATGCATTTATGCACTAATGAGATGGTGGTTCACTTCCCGCTGTCAACATGAACATCATTGGTTGGGCGGTCAGATCCACAACCCACAGGTTGTTGGTGCAATTCTAGCTCCCACAGATTAATGTCGTTGTGTCCTTGGGCAAGACACTTAACTCCCCTCGTTCCCAGTGTCTGTGTACACTGGTGTATGAGTGTGTGTGTGAATGGGTGAGTGGTTCCTTGATGTAAAGAGCTTTAAGTGTCTTGAAGGTGGAAAAGCGTTGTATAAAAACCTGACCATTTACCATATTTGTGAGTTCATTGGTTCAAAACAAAAATGGAAATCCACACAGAGCAAAGAAACATGTTTTAGTTACTGTTCATTCCAGTAATTGGCTTTGAGAAGCAGTAAACTAAAATGTTCTATCAAAGACCTGCCCCTGTTCAAAACTCATTGAGAATGGCCTTCAGTAGCAAAATGTACTTTTTACTTGTTCTACATTTTTTATCCCATCTTTACTGTTGACAGCGCGATAGACATAAAATTAAAAGTTTGAGTGATTAAGCAAATGCACCCAAAACATTACAACTCTGGTGTATTAACAAAAAAATAATTTCATTTATTTAACAAACAACAAACATTGATGAATTACAATATGTACTATGCTCACAAACCTACCTACTGAATGAGTAATCCCACTCATGGGTTTCACGATATGGCAGCCACCCTCTGTCATCATAGCAATTATGCAATTCAAATCAAATGGTAAACAGTCACATTTTTATACAGCACTTTTCCACCTTCAAGGCTCAACACACTTTACCTCAAAGAAACACTCACCCATTCATACACCAGTGTACACAGACACTGGGGACAAGAGGGGTTAAGTGTCTTGCCCAAGGACACAACAAAAATGTTCATCTGTGGGAGCTGGAGTCGCACCGCCAACCTGTGGGTCAGTGGATCTGACTGCTCAACCAATGATGTTTCTTGCTACTGTCACCTACTTTTCTCCATAAAGATAGATATGTTTAATGCCATACCAACCTCTCCTGATGTTTATGTCGAGAACAGGATTTGAACCACCAACCTTCATATCAGTGGACAAACACTCTACCAACTGAGCCACTGTCGCTCAGATAATCATCTGTTTTGAATGGGGCAAGGCCCTCTATGGGTCACACACCGAACTTTTTATGCTGCAGAAATGCTGAGTTGCTGATAGCCATGCTGCTTTTAATTATTTTAACATCCCTCCTGTCACCAGCAGATGGAGCCTGTCCATAATCTTTACCTGTAATTTGTATGCACCCAGAGTCGTAAGCTGTAGTCTTACGTTTGAGGTTATAACTATCTAACTATGTAATCTAGAGCCGTTAACAGACAGTTATCCCGTCTCAAGGCTCAGTACAGTAAAAACAGCTCTTTTGTACAGAACAGCTGCCCGCTCATCAAATCTCCTGTGTGTTCTTTGGAGGCCACTGATGAGGTTTTTCTCCATTGACGCAAGACAAGACAAAAAGGGATCAAGCCAAGCGCCTCTGTGAATATCCGTCTCCAGCTTCCAATTGAACATTCATGTAAATTTGACTGAACACTTTCTGTACTGTACAGGAGACGGAGCACGGGGGAGATCGATTGTCGGTGGTCTGCAGTCTCTTAGCCAATCAGGACGCAGAACAGAATGCACATTCATACACTGTAAAAAAGCATGTAGAATTACATTGGAAAAATCAGTGAAACAGCAAGACCACGAAGGGTTAATATAGCGAAATACTGTATTTTCCAGACTATAAGTTGCTCTGGAGTATAAGTCAAAAAATGCATAATAATGAAAAAACATGGTTGTCAGTGTGACCGTAATGAAGATGTGAAATTATATACTCAGATGCGATTTATATTCTGAGTCTCATCCCCGGCCAAACTGAGAAAAGAAAAAAAGCACAACTTGTAGTCCGGAAAATATGGTAGTTCCCCATTAACCTACAATGCTAGCAAAGTATGTTGAGTTTGAATTACAAAATGGTGGCATGGCTGTTATGTTACTAGAGTTTATATAAAGTTGTTTAAACTCGCAAAAACTATATACAGAATGAGATAGGAACATAAAAATTCTCAAAATGGCTCACATGTTACATTTACACTGTAATTAATCATGTTGGATAAACATTATAACATTATAGACACAACAGCAGAAAAGAGAAAACAAAAACTCAAATCTTTATCAAAATCACCACATTTGAAGCTTTATAAGACTCAAAATCTGTGTGAAATACTTTTACTTTTTACTCTTTATGTATGTTTTTAAACAGGTACTTACTTAAGTGGATTTTCCCATGTTTTGCTTGAGTTTTTTTTTTTTTTTAAGCACACCAAGCATCATGCCTCCGTGACATTACCACCATAGGTCACTTTTCTCTCGTATCTAAGGAGATGAGGTTGGGTAAACAGCTGATAGAACATGTGTTGGTACCGCTCGGTCTGAAGATGGGCGTGTTTCTGATGAATGGAACAGAATGGCTTTGGTTTCAGGGCTGCTACTTTTTAATTTGCCAAGGATCATTAGCTGCGGAGACTCTCGCTGGGAGCTTTGGGGGCTGGGAAACACAAAGGCCCCCCACCTCTTCATCAGTCATCCATCTCTTCATCAGATACTCGAGGGAAGTGAAATATTACTCATGCATTGCAATGTGGGGAACATGCATAGACTGTATATAAATGGTCATAGTGAACCTGCAAGCCGCTTCTTTCCAAACAGGAAGTGATCATGGGCACGTTTCCAGCTCTGTCAACTTGAAAAACCCCTGTCACCCCTCTCTCTGTACCTTCTACTGTCAGACTCATCATTTTGGTCTTAAAATGTTCGTATTAACCCACTCTACATGATCCTGTTTTTCTTTTTTTTTATTTCATTATTGTGTGTGTAAATCAAGACATGAACATTAATAACAGACAAATCAGGCGCTAAGTCCGCTTCTTTACACAGACTATGGGAACACGTTAGACTGTAGGCTGCTTGTGATAGGGCTTGGTGCAAAGAGACTAGCATTCTGGGTGATTTCCATGGATTTTTTTTTAATAGACTGGAGGAGATGGTGAGCTGCAGATGCATAGGCTCCACTCCCACATATGCACTCTTTGTGTGGGCTTCACGTGTCAAGCCTGGGTCTCACTTACAGTCGCAATGGCTATGTAAAGTAGATTCACATATGCAAACAGCGTACAGAAGTAAAGTCACAGGGTAAATATAGATGTGGCTCCAAAGCATCAATAGAGAGCTTCATTTTAGGTATTAAATGTGTTTGCAAAGATAAAAATATGTACACGCTTTTAACATAAATTATAGATATGAATAATGTTCCCTCGGCTGAGCGTGTCTGTGAGTGTAGGACAGGGATGGGCAAAACAACAAGAATATCGTTTATCATTAAAAAGGTTTGACAGTAATCGTTTTTTTCTAGATCACTGTTGTTTTCACCATAGCCTGTATAAAGTAAAGTGTATAAAATGGATTGAGTGAATGTGACGTCACCCACAGCATTCGGCTCCAAACGAAGCTCATTGAGGCTAGCAGTTATAGGGGCCAATCTGGAGCTGACCGCGAGTATCATAGCAACCAAACAGCCAATCTGGAGCAAAGCTGTTAACGCCTCATCCCACCCACTTCATTGGTTTAGCAGAGAGCGGGCGCCTAGCAACACTGTCAATCAAACCTGTTGCTAACACTAGAGGGAGCGACCTCGGGGAAAGAAGGCACCTGATTTGTCTATTATTAATGTTCATATGTTGATTTACAGACACAATAGTGAAATAAAAACACAATAGTGAAACAAAAACCCCAGGATCATGCTGGTCGATGTCGATGGAGCCGGAAGCACGCCCATGATCACTTCCTGTTTGGAACTCTATGGTGATAACAAAGTCAAGTACCATAACAGCTGTTTAAATATGGAAACTATTCTTAATATCAAAATGACAACGATTCATAGCCAGAACATTTTTAAACTGCCTGCAGCTTGAATAATTATCATGATATAATCGTTAATCTAACTTCATTTGGCCATGGGAATCGTGACACCAAATTTCACACACCAACATATGTACTGTAGATTCCATTAAAACAGGGTTAAATAAGCGTTTCCTCATGTCCCTCGTGCATGAGCCTGGACCCACGGTGGCGCTAGATGTGTTTGTATCCCCAAGCGTCCTTCTCGCTCCTATCCGTTCTATTGATCTGTCTCATTTTAGAAAGAGCAGAATCCATGGCCTAGGGTTAACCTCTCCTTCTATTGAACACATGTCTCCATCATGATGCTGCTGCAGATGGAGTGAGCTGGAGGCGGAGCCAGCGTTTCTCTGCTCACACCGTTTTGGGAGAGACGCTCAAATATGGCTTAAATAGGTTCATGTCAAATTCACAGGAGAAGGCCACACATTCCTACTGCAACAAAAATGGAGTTTTCTGTTCATTCATACTTGGGTTGAAAGAACTAACCTGACCACAAGGGGGCGCTAAATGTTTACAGTGCACAGTGGTGGAACATAATCAAGGAAAACTAGTCAACTACTATACTTTGCACTAAAATCTGTAGGTATCTGTACTTTACTTAAGTACATTTTACAGTGTGTACTTTTTACTTTTACTTGAGTACATCTGAGAGCAGTATCTGTACTTTTACCACAACATTTTTGAACTGGACTGAAAAGTAAAAAAGTCTTATATTATTTTTCACACTTTCAGAATTTGAACAAAACAAAAATATACAAATAAAAACAGAGAAAAAAACGATTGATTCAATTGTTTCTGTTGAACAAAATTCAGTTCAAATCTTTATCAAAATCACCACATTTGAAACCATAAAAAGCTTAACAAAAAAAGCTGATTTTTAAATGGGTATTATCATATTTTTACTTGAGTAGATTTTTTTCATGTGATGCTTTTATGTATTTTTTTGCTCCTTTATCTGTACTTTTACTTAACAAAATGGAGTACTTGTTCCATCACTGTGTATATACAGCATATTGCACCTGATCGCAGCTTGGATAAATTCGTAATAGTGTGAACATAAACTGACAGAGATCGAGCAATATGTTTTTTTTTTCTTCCATAAACTGTATATATAAATGGACATAGCTAACCTGCTAGCATCCGCGTTCCAGATAGGAAGTAATCATGAGCACTTCAGCTCCATCGACTCTGGCTCAGATTCATTTTCTATGTAAAAACTGCGTCCATTCTCTCTGTAACTGCTGCCTTCAGACTTGTCATTTTGGTCTTAAATGTTCATATTAACCAACTCTACATGATCCTGGAGTTTTTATTTCAGCTGAACACTGGGGATGGTGTCACACTCATTTACTCCTTTTCTTTATATATTGAGAAAATAGAATTTCACTATAGCAACGGCTCTGAAATACCCTGAATGGCACTGCACACAGTCTACGCTCTGTTTCCATACACTGGTGTCCGCCCCCTCTCTCAGATAATTAGCACACAGCATTTGTTGCTGCTAATTATCGGCTATAGGTATGTGGCGCACATACCGCTGGACAGCCTTTTCAGCCCGTTCTGACATGAAACCAACCAGACTATTTATAGAACAAGATTTGAGCCTGGCGAGCGAGGCAGACACTTGGAGACGATTTACGGCTGGGTTTGTGAGCGGTTCTGCGGGAGGCTGAGGGAGGCTTTTGCTGTGTCAGTTAAATTAGATGTAAATTGAAAATATCATTGGAGGATGTGAGGTGTAAAGTGCAAAGACGTTTGGATGAGTGATAATCTGTAATGGCTACAGCCCACACCAGCACCTTTTATAACACGAGGAGGAAGCGTAGATACAACATAATTACATTTTAAATAGTCTAATTATGCCATAGAGTTTTTACAATAGTGAAACTAGAGTGTGATCTATGATCAAACCTCTCTGCAAATGGGTTAGTGCTTATTTTGAGTAGAAAAAGTTTATGAGGCGTAATTAGATTTTTGATGGCGCTAAAAATGTCAAAACAAAGCCAAAGCTTCTGGCAGCAGCCGTAACAGAAAGTGATTTTAATTAACCTTAATCGTTAAGATTTTATCACCAACAAGAAAATGAAATCATCGTAGAGCCATCACCAATCTGCCAGACATACAGCCTTTTCTCATTCATTTATGAACAAGTAGAAGCACACGAGTAAGAAAGAGACAGATGAACGCCATAAAGGAAGTATGGCAAATATAATGAGGATGCAACAAAACCGATACCAGGTGCCAGCACTCATACTCATCAATGTGCTGCCGATACCAAGAGTCCATACTATTATAAGCATGGAGCGTCTCATTTGATGCTCATAGCTCTCCTCTAAGCAGTGAGGCTCTGAGCTGTGAGAAGCTGACCATAAAGAGGCACATTTACCCTTCTGAACATTAAGATCATCTTTAATCACATGACTGTCACATGAAAAATATTTAGGACTCTTTTTATATTTCACAGAGGATTTCAGCGCAGTGCTTGTGTTTATAGTAGCAGCTAACGTGGCATCTCTTTGCTGGTGCACATATTGTAATGTGTCGAGATTGGTGCAATACACACCAGTGCAATTCTACATTCTTTTTTACAGTGTATGAATGTGCATTGTGCTCTGCGTCCCAACCAGACAAGGGACTTCAGACCACCGACAATCAATCTCCTCTGTATCACATCTCCCGCACGGCACAGAATGTGTGGGAACCAAGTTTAACTCATATATAATTATGCAAATTTACAGAGTGTTGACATTTTGTTATAAATGCTGTTTTATGTTTACATGAGATGATTTATATACATAAGATACATTTATTTTATTGCATCAGTGTTGATGTTAAATTATCTTAGAACTGTTATTATTTAAGTTTTAAGTAAATATGTTACCGTCACTTTAACAGTGATAGCACGCACGAGGAAAAGAGCACACGCTTGGGAAACGTGCTGAGTTGAGGCAGTGCATAAAGATGGAGCCAAATGGTTTTCGTTTATTTTTGAAAATGAGTTGGTTTGATTACTTCTGTAAAAACGATTTTGCAAAGCAAATTATTATTTTGCAAATAAAAATTTTGTAACTCTCTTTTTACATCGGAGTTCAGTGGAAGTTACTTTCTCTTCAATAAAAATACATGAGTAACATCAATGGACAACACAAAACCAGGCCTCAACCCGCACAGAATGTGCTCAGCCAAATTTACATAAATGTTGGATCGACACTACAGCGGAGCAGCGCCAGGACGAAGAGCAACGGTCAGAGGAACTGTGAAATACACGAGAGTCACTATTAATTAAATAAACAAAAGAGAAATGTGAGAAAATGTTAATGCCTGTCTGAGAAAAGTGTATAATGTGTGTGGTGAGAGGTTTGCAGCCTTAAAACCTATGGAATAATTATAAAAAATAAAGTTGACTACTTTGCAGATTTCACCTATTGTGGGTTATTTTTAGAACGTAACCCCCGCGTACTTCTCTAAATTGTATTGGAATTAACCCAAACTACAGTGATTTTAGTAGACATTTAAACCAGCCCTTGATAAGGTCTCCAGTGAAAAAGCAGCTGTACTCTAATGAAATCATTCCATGAAATAATGAACCCCTCTAAAATAATGTCTTTTATCGGTGAGTACTCAAAATAAAGTACTCCTACTCATTTGGGAAAAACTAGTATCAGTGCATAACTGATTATATTTGCCTCTCAAACAGTCACGTGGCAAACATCTTCTAACACTGGATTACTGGTTGAACTTACACTTCACTCCCTCAGACTGTGAAACTAGATGTAGACAGATTCTCCCCGGGGGCAGTGTAAATATTGTTCCTCCTTCTTAAAAGTTGCCCCATCACAATAAAAAGTGCCATATACTGCTACAGAAAATCTTAACACAAATATTTCTGATTCATTCCAACAGCAAAATAATAAAATAAGAAACATTTTTTAACAACACTGAATAGAAAAAAATCTGCAAAAATAAAACAACACAATGAAACGCTGAGGTAGATGGAGTTATCATTATGACACCTGCTGCAGGGAAAACCCACAACACAAAACAAACAGGTGATAAAAAGTGAGCTGTAAAAGTTTTATCTTTTTTATTAGTTAGTTTCCCCCTCGTTTTAAAAATATGGAGCACTGATGGAAGTGTGGTGGCTAAAAGAAACAAGACACTCCCCAGCTGTAACGTACCCAACCCAACTTGTAACCCATACAACTTGTTCTACTTAATTAAACAATATGATTTTTGATCTGAAATGCAGCTGCTACACAGTGCCGCCCCTTTAAGACACTTCCTTTAAGAGACGGTAACATCTCTCATCTGTAATCAGTTCAATTCAAATGTATTTATATTTATTTACACCACATTTAAAACAACTTGAGCTGACCAAAGGGCCTCACGTACAAGTCAGCACAAAATAAATGCACAGAAAACACAATAACATCTGTAAATAACATCTGCAAGTCTGATCTGACCATTCTCTTAAATGCTATATGACTTTAAACGCTCTACCTCACTGTTAGCGTTACTACTTCCTGTCCAGTTTTATTTCTATGAGGTTTTTATCGAGTCGCGCTAAAATGAATAAATATTTAAAGATCAAACAGTGGACAAGGAGCTGCAGGTGGATTAGGGGTCAGAGGTCAGAGGTTAGGGGGTTAGAGTCAGACAGTGGACAGGGAGATGCAGGTGGGTTAGGGGTCAGAGGTCAGAGGTTAGGGGGTTAGAGTCAGACAGTAGACAGGGAGCTGCAGGTGGGTTAGGGGTCAGGGGTCAGAGGTTAGGGGGTTAGGGTCAGACAGTGGACAGGGAGCTACAGATGGATGTCACTGACAAATACAAAAAAAATGAATACTTCACCAGAGACATTCCTGTGTTTGGAAAGAGACATGTTTGTGTCTCAATGCTAATGCAAATGCTAATGATAATTTTGAGGCACATTATTATTAAACTAACACCACAAACTGAAATAATCTACACATAAAACAATGGGGTAGTATTTACTTTGCTCAATTTGAGCTTTAATAGGTTGTTTATTTTATATTTTACGCTCTAATAAAAGTTGGCATTAGCTTTGAGACACAGTGAGCTAGCTAGCGTGCTCCTGTGTACAGAGCCCATTATGCAGCTGTAAATGTGTTTGACTGATGAAATTCTTCTTGATCATGTTGTTGTGTTGTATTTTGTACTCTTTCAACTACGTTCAGGAGATAGTGATAAACTTATGACGTTTTAAATGTTTCATGATGAACGGGACAGTGTTTATTTTCAGGACACTTTACTCTTGTTGTCTGAGGTATTTCTATGTAATAATGTGTCCTGCATCTGCCCAAGGACTGCACACGGAAAGGAGCCAAATCTGGTACAGAGCATCTTTTCTGTTTGAGATCAATGTATTCTGTTCACTGTCCCTGTTTTAAATAAATAAATGAAAATAAATATGATTCTGTGCCATGAGTAATTACAGGTTCGAGTCATCTCTTTTGCGAGGAGAAGCAGAATGCGCCTCCATGAATGAACACAGGTTTACACTGATTCAGTTCTGTCTTTTGCCAAACTTGTCACAGAGATATGTTCACACGTCTCACACACAGACTGCCAGACTCATCAGATCTGAAACCGCCTCAAACGTATTACAGGATTTTAAAAGAGTGCATTGCCATAGTTGGCATCACAAATATCTTTGCTCAAACATATGCCAGGGCTGCTGAGTGAATTTGTCATTTTAACTCTGTCTCAGATCCCAGTGAATAATGAGAGTGTAACTGTGTCCTTATTATCCTTATTTCTGTTACCAGAGGAACCTGAGAAAATAATCAGGCAGATTAAAGCCAGAACAGTTACTTCTGTCTGTAGAATAGTCTGTCTTATCCAACTCAAGGAGAGAACAAGGTGTCCCACTAGTCCAATTATTTAAACAACAGTAAATATTAAGACCTCCCCATGTCCCCCTTGATCTCAAACCAGGGGCAGTGTTTACCCAGGGCCCAGTACAGAGAGGGGCCCCTCGAACAGTCTCTATTGAGTATTTTTCATTAGACAGTAGTGTAGACCCACCAGTCTAAACAGATTGGACTGGCACAAGTCTTTATGGACTAATAATAATCAGACAAGTTTATTAGTAAATGGACTGTGTTATTCATTTTTTTAAATCTGAGATGTGGAAACATATTAACAGCTCAAGCTAAAGTGGCTAACGCTAGCAGCTTTACACCATAAAAGTTTATTTCAGAGTGTTTTCTTCATAATCAGGAACCACAGTGAGATAAACCAGAGCTTCTATCTGTTTCATTCAGTCGTGTTGCGTCCAGTTAAAGACCTGTCTCTGGAGTCGTAAAAACAACAGCAGACAGTCTATACTGTCCGCTCTAGTGACCACGTGACCCCTGAACGGTGGTCACAGAGTTAGAGAGACTTAAGTAGTTGACATGCGTCTTGGCACAAACTAGCATTGTCAAAAGTATCCAATACTAAAACTAGTAACAAAACTAGATCTTCCTTTTTGGTATGTGTCGATACTCAAAAAGTCCTAAATTTGTTCATATTGATGTTGAGCTGAATCTTTCACGAGTATAAGACACATAGACTAGTACACACCCATGGACCACTATGAACCTACTGCACACTGAGGATTACACACATATAACACACATGGGAATAGAACACAAAGTACTACCATGAAAATCACAGTATATTGTCTATATATGTTAATTCCTTTATATGAAAATCAAGTTTGAAACATTAGTATCCTGACACTAGAACCACATGCTTCCAAAAGCCGTTTTAGATTCTCTGTAAAGGAGGATGCTCACATTTACTGAGAGAGTAAGACCAAGGTCTACTCCACCTACACGAAAGCACTGAACCAGAAAATACAGACCCTGTGTTACTCCCTCTAGTGGTACATGGAAAAATCATCACCTTGACCTTTTTTTTTTTTTTTCTTGCTCCTCCCAAGGTTGAAACGAGATCGTATCGTCACTGTGGATTAATGCGTTTGCTCGCTGCAGTTAAATGACTTTACTTCTGAATTATGTTTTATTTAAGCATCCCATTAGGTTTATTTCATGTTGCGTTATCAGTTTGAGGCTTTGTTAATTCTCATTACACGGCTGTCTTTAGTGAAAAGGTCGCAGCAGGACTCAACAGAACGATATCTAAAGGGGGATGGGGGGGACTTTTATTGTTTGAACTGCGTTTGGTTTTGAACCTGACATACTGAATTATGTTAATCAACAAGAACAGTTGAAACGTATTTTTAATAAATCCATTCTGTGACATTTTTTCATAACCTGAAACATCTGAGTAGATTACATACACGAAAGAGACCCCATATAAGGAAACGGAAAAGGGTATGTTTTCACTGAGTCTAGCCTTGAGCAACAGGCTGGTAATTTCAACTCGGAGCTGCAGCTGTATTCCAGAAAAACAAGAACAATGCGTTTGTCTTGTGCTGATAAAGACAAATGGAATTCAAATTAGCCCTGGTATGGCGTTTACATATAGCAGAACGCTGTGGAAGGTACTGGCGCCATTTAAACGTCATTATGATCATTACGCAGAGCTCAAACACATCATTTCACCGCCGCTCCTGTACTAATTATGAAGCTCGTCTTGTCAAGTCGAGAAGGTTCAAACGAACACCAGGAACCCATTTTGAATATGCAACCTAAAACCCCATGTGTATTTGTTCTTTTATACTGAAGCACCGGGCTACAGTCTAATGAGGTCTGGGGTAATTAAACACAGAATGTTGGACACAGGGTCAAGCCAAAATTGAAGGAAGAGGAAGTGCTGTGTTTGACTAGGGCTGATAGGAGCAGAAAGACACAGAACTGAGGTGTGTCTATCGGAAAGAGCAAAGTGCCGCTTCAGTGGAGCAGAAACGTGGAGGAGGAGAGGAGCTTCAGTCTCTGCATTAGTTAAATCTCTCAGAAAAAATCATATAGTGTCATATTTAAACTGTGTATATGGTGTTTTAAACCACTCTACCATTCTTCCAAGTTAGTTTCACTTCAGACTACATACATTTGCATCTTTCTGATCAAAAACATCAAGATTTTGCAGCATAGACTGTATACATAAATGGACATAGCTAACCTGCTAGCCGCCACATTTCAAATAGGAAGTGAGCATGGACGCAGTTCCGGCTCCAATTCATTTTATATTGAATTGTCCCCTCTCTCTGTAACTGCTGCTGTCAGACTTGTCATTTTGGTCTTAAATGTTCGTATTAACCCGCTCTACATGATCCTGAGGTTTTTATTTCACTATGCTTTCATTATGTCTCTAAATCAAGATATGAGCATTAATAACAGACAAATCAGGCGCCTTCTTTCTCTGATGTGTTAGCAACAGGTTTGATTGACAAAGTTCACCCGTATAACTGCTAGCCTCGATGAGCTTCATTTGGAGCTGACGTCACACTTACTTAGTCCAGTTCTTTACACAGTCTGTGGTTTGTGCTGCCTTCAGTGGCCTCTGCAATTTCAAGTAGCTGGTGACACCACACAGGACTGGCCTGATTACACCCAGGTGTTTCTGATCACAAACACCTGATTGCAAGGGCGGAGTTTGAAGTGTGGATACCCCCAGGCCATGCAACTCCACCTTCCTCACTCTTTTCTTATCCAGTTTAGTTTATTTGAAATATGGTCCTTGGCTGAGTTTTTGTTTTTAGTCCTACTTTAAGTGTTCAGATAATACACAGAGAGAATGAAGGCGTTTTACTGCTACAAAATGCACAGAGCAGCCAGTGATTTGAAACAGTTGTTGTTCTTGATGAAGGAAATAAGAAGCTGGAGTTGTTAGGTTCAGTCTTATACGAGGCAGAAACTGTCTCACGGAACAACAAAATCTATACAGGCAGAAGAAACATCGATCGGAGGAGAAACTGTTTAGTACACAAGCTGCATTTTATCCAGATGCACAGCAAAAACATATTTATAGCTAATAGTAACAAACATTTTGAACATTTTCTGTACAGTTATAACTTATAGCTCACTGTGTCTCAAAGCTAATACTAATGTTTATTAAAAGCATAGACCATGCATGTCAAACTCAAGGCCCGGGGGCCAAATGCAGCCCGCCACTTTGTTTTAAGTGGCCCGTGAGAAGGTAAATTAAAAGCATAACTGTCATTTTAAAATAAGTCCATGCTATGTTAATGTGTGCATTAACCATAAAGTACTGAGATTTTCCCAACAACTGGAACTGAGAAATATTTGCAGCAAAATTGTCGACGTGGAGGGCAGTTTCAAGAAAGGTGAAGGTGAAGACAAGAAAAACCTGTATATTTTTTTGTGTTTTCAGGTGGGGTCGGTTGTGAAAGACATGGAGCTAAGTATTCAGTCATTTTATCAGGAGATACGTAGTTGCACAGACATGTAATATTTGCAACCTGAATAAGTAATAAATACAGGAACAGTTATTTAACAAGTTTAAAAGTAGTTACATTTATTTTATGTGACATTTGGTTACATTTAGTGACATTTATACTGCCCCACAGTTACATCTGGCCCTTGATGGCGGCCATTTTGCTGATGTGGCCCTCAATGAAAATGAGTTTGACGCCCCTGGCATAGACTAAAGACTACCTGATTGTTTTTATATGTACATGATTTCAGTTTTGAGGCGTTATTTTAATATACTTTATGCCTCAAAATTTGTATTAGAGTTAGCATTGACGTACAAACACCTGCCCGATTTGTCTGTTATTAACATTCATATCTTGATTCATGGACGAAATAGCTAAATAAAATCTTATCTTATCTGCAGCAAGGCTGTTGAAGGTCACACCCCCTCCTAGCCGTACCGCTTAGCAACACTGTCAATCAAACCTGTTGCCAATGCTAGCAGAAGCAACCTCAGGGAAAGAAGGCGCCTGATTTGTCTGTTAATATTAATGGTCATATCTTGACTTACTGATATAATAGCAAAATAAAAACCCCAGGATCATGTAGAGCGGGTTAATACGAACATTTTAAGGTGAAAATGATGAGTCTGACAGCAGCAGTTACAGAGAGAGGGGCCGATGTAACCGATGGAGCTGGAAGTGCACCTATGATCACTTCCTGTTTGGAACGTGGTTAGCTATGTCCATTTACATCTACAGTCTGTGGTTCAGTATTCACTTTAGCACAGGAGTTTTATGAGAATAAGAATTAACCAAACTATCACACATTCTGTCTTTGAGCTGAACCTGAGGACAGTTTATATTTTAGGTAAATGATGCCACAATGAGAACAAAACGATGCCTCCGTTCACCTTGTTGGTAACGTCGCTGATGCTGCAGTATGTTTTTGACAGGGAAATAAACATGGCCATGATTATTGTTGCTTTTCACTGCGCTTTCACAGATAGCCCTCGCTCTTTATGTGCCAAGAAAATGGCGTCGTCTCTTCAGACGATCAGGACGGCGGCGGTTGAGAGCTCCATCTTCATTTTAGGTATCGCATAGTGGCACGAAATGAAATCAGACTGACAGGATCTGATTAAACAATGTCCGTTAGGTTCTGCAGTTAGCCCCTAGCATTTTGCTTTGGGGAAAGTGAATCATCGCTCATGTCTCCATCTCTCCATCTTATCTCTCCATCTTATCTCTCCATCTTCTCTCCATCTCTCAAGTATCACCAAATAGGAATAGATTTAGGAGATTGCAAACAGGTGAGTGAGGCAGAAACAGGAAACGCTGCTTCTGTTCCACCATTTTGTCTTAAAGTGGACAGTTTTCTCTAGAACATAACTCGCTTGGTTAGAATCTTAAATATATTGCCGCCTTTTTAATTAACAAACACCTTGTTAAGGGTAGAGTAACAGTAGTTTCTAAATAACAAAAAGTTATATCAATATGAATATAGGGGGCAACAGTAGTTTGGTTGGTAGAGCATTTGTACACAGATTTGAAGGCTGGTCATTTGAATCCCGCTCTCGACATCAACATCGTTGGCTGAGTGGTCAGATCCACTGATTCACAGGTTGGCGGTGCGATTCCAGATCCCATCATAGACTGTATAAAGAAGTGGACTAAGGCAACAGTTACAAAGAGAGAGAGGGGACACAGTTTTTCCAACATTCTACTTTCAAACATTATTTATAAAGGTTTTTTTAAACATCTGAACCAAGTTAAAGTAACATTAACAACTAAAACTATTTAAACTCATATTAAACTCTTTCTCGACATGTTGGGTTTCATTTCAAAAGCTGTCAGTTTTAATTTGAGTGTCCTTTGAAGCAGAATCACAAATTACTTCAAAAAACACTTTACTGGTTTGTCAGATTTTGCGGATTTTACATTTTTGCCAAATTAAACTTGGTCTTATGTAAAAGGAAAAATCCCTCAAGATGAAACAGAAAGTGCTCTGTGACTTTTCAAATATAACTTTATGAAAAGGTTGAGTTTAAAAAGTCAAAAAGTAAATAGACTTAACTGTATTCCAGCCTCAATGTGTCTCTGTGTAAAATTATATATATATATATATATATATATATATATATATATATATATATATATATATATATATATATATATATATATATATATATATATATATATATATATATATATATATATATATATATATATATGTATATGTATATATATATTCATTTCCTTTGATTGCAACCAGTCGTCCTGTCCCTGCAGCTGAAAAACACCACCACAGCATGATGCTGGCACTACCATGCTTCACTGTTGGGGCTGTATTGGACAGGTAATGAGCAGTGCCTGGTTTTCTCCACACATGCAGTTTAGAATTAAGGCCAAAAAGTTCTATCTTGGTCTCATCAGACCAGAGAATCTTATTGCTCACCATCTTGGAGTCCTTCAGGTGTTTTTCAGCAAGCTCCACGCCTTGCACTGATGAGAGGCTTCTGTCGGGCCACTCTGGCATAAAGCCCCGACTGGTGGAGAGCTGCAGTGATGGTTGACTTTCTAGAACTTTCTTCCATCTATCCATCTCTGGAGCTCAGCCACAGTGATCTTTGGGTTCTTCTTTACCTTTCTCACCCGGGTCTTCTCCACCGATTTCTCAGTTTGGCTGGACGGCCAGCTATAGGAACGGTTCTTGTCATCCCAAACATCTTCCACTTAAGGATTATGGAGGCCACTGTGCTATTAGGAACCTTAAGTGCAGCAGATTTTTTATTTTTATTTATTTTTTTAGCAAATGGCTGCAATATAACAAAGAGTGAAAACATTTAAGAGGGTCTGAATACTTTCCACACCCACTGTATCAACTGACTGTTTGACACATAGACTGTATGTATAAATGGACATACCTAACCTGCTAGCCACTACGTTCCAAATAAGAAGAGATCATGGGCGCGCTTTAGTCCACTTCTTTATACAGTCTATGGTTTGAACATAATCAAATCCAGCAGGAAAATAGTTATTCTAAAAGTTAACTGACTGGACTAAAGCCTTGAGTAACATTTTTATTTCATCAGCAAGCAGAAATGCAAGCCCATATCTGCACTTATTCTGAAAGAAACTGCAGATTTGACAGAACTCTCTATACAGCTTATAAAAACGTTTTTACACACCATTTTTGGCTTATTCCTGTTCCAGTTTTCCAGTTCTGTTTTCATCCTCTCATCCCAATCCGCTTTCCAAATGTTCTCGTGATGATTATTCTACAGAGAAGTTAACTCATTATCAGATGAAGCCAGGTCTGTGCAATTAACCCGATTAAAAATTGTGATTTCATTTATTACCGTGTTCAATTTAAAAAATGTTGTAATGAAAAATACAATCACTCAGCTGATGTTCCAAATGATGCGTGCTCGTTCTGCCCCTCAAAATCTGGAGCAACGCCAGAAACGCTTTTAAATCAGAGTGTTATAACGCAATATTAATCAAACACATTACTAATGAAATATAAACGGTTAACGGTCACAATTTTATACAGAACTTTTCCACCTTCAAGGCTCAAAGCACTTTACATCAAGGAACCACTCACACATTCACAAACACACACACATTCATACACCAGTGTACACAGACACTGGGAGTGAGGGGGTTAAGTGTCTTGCCCAAGGACACAATGACAGCATTCACCTGTCGAAGCTGGAATTGCACCGCCAACCTGTGGGTCATTGGACAAACATTCTACCAACTGATCTACTGTCGCCAATAATAAAATAGTTTTAGATGAATATTCTGATTGAAAATATGTAAATTTTAACATACTGATCTACAAGGGTCAGAGATGAGAACCATAGAGACACAAGCACAATAGGGCTGGTTTAAATCCAGCAGCTCTACATGGAGCCTGTAGATTGAATCACTGAGCGTTCCCATATAAATTGTACATATTTTTATTAGCAGAGAGGCCAGTCGCTCAGTGCATGGCTGATGTTGTGCACTAGCAGCATCTCATTAAAGCGGAGAAAACATCAGGACTGCTTCAAGGCTTTCTGTGTCAGAGAAAATATATTAGCCTACCTATATCAAGTGCTGTGGTTAAGGTCAAGAAGACGCTATACAGAGTCAAGCTTCATTTAAATTTAATGGACAGAGCGAGCGTAGAAAGCGTGAAATAGAGTCATCCCAGTGGAGGCGTTCAGAGGTACAGGTTTCTATCTCCACAAGTTTGTTTATATTAACTTCAACGCTCCATAGCGTCACTGGAAACCAGCACATAAACCAAAGCAGCGCTAGAGTACACATTTCAATACTTTCCGAAAATTGTGTGTGATTGACAGGCGTACTAGACAGGGATGGTCCGTCCACATTAGACTCTATATATAAAAAGACAGAGCTAACCTCCTAGCCGCCGTGTTCCAAATAAGTGGCTCAGGCTCCATTTCACTTTCTGTTGAAAAACTGTGTCCCCTGTCTCTGTAACGTCTGCTGTCCAACTCATCATTTTGGTCTTAAATGTTCGTATTAACCCGCTCTACATGATCCTGGGGTTTTTATTTTGCCATTTTGTCTGTAAATCAAGATATGAACATTAATAACAGACAAATCAGGCGCCTTGTTTACCCGAGGTTGCTCCTGTTGTAAAAATAAAGGAAAAAATCTCACATGAGGCTGAAAAACATAGTGAATTTCTGCAGAATCACTAAGCGAAGCCTAAACTTTGTTAATCTGAGGTGAGATAAATGTGATTTTATTTGTAAATCACAGGTGACCAATGAGCTCCTTTGATTCACATGTACCACTGAAAAGAATGAATCTGATTGGACGATCATATTTGACCGGGCTTGAGACGCAATGATAGGCCTGTGACGATAAGTTCAATATATCACTGAAGTAAATATAGGCAAGGCAAGTTTATTTGTATAGCACAATTTGTACACGAAGTAATTCAAAGTAATTCAAAGTAATTCACAGAATAAGAAGGCCATTAAAATTAAACAAATCAAAACATGAATAATCACAAATAATCATCATAAAATTAACATTAAAACAGAAGAGTGCAGAATAAAAACCTTTCAGTCATATGCACAGCTAAACAGAACTGTTTTGAGCCTGGATTTAAACATTGTCAAAGTAGAGACCTGTCTCACATCTTCAGGAAGACTGTTCAAGGTTGCATAAAACTGAAACGCCGATTCCCCATGTTTAGTCCTGACTCTGGGCACCAGCAGGTGACTGTCCCTGAAGTCCTCAGAGTGTGAGATGGTTCATATGGCACTACCATGTCAGAGATGTACTTTGGTGCTAGGCCATGGAGAGACTTGTACACAAGCAGGCCAGTAATCAGGCTGTTACAGTGGTCTAACCTACTGTAGACAACTGCATGAATAAGTCTCTCTAAGTCTGGCTTTGACAGTATACCTTTGATTTTTGCAATGTTTTTTAGATGATAAAAAGCTGCAGATGTTACTGATTTGATGTGGCTGTTAAAGTTCAAGTCTGAGTCCATTATTACCCCTAGATTTCTAGCCTGACTTGAAGGATTTAGAGAGAGAGAAAAGAGGTGACTGTTGACACTTTCTCCAGCTAAACTCAGACAAGACTGAAGTCATCATCTTTGGCCCACAGAAACATAGAGAAAGTTGTTTTGCATCCACACACTAATCTGTTGGATGCAGTGAACAAGGTTTACTCTTACCTATTTTAATATAATTTGTTCACGTTCGTTGGGCAGTATTAATAAGCCCAAAGGGCCATGTATGGCCCCCAGGCCATAGTTTACCCATGTCTGGTTTAGCCTTTGGTTGAAAGCAGTCCAGTAAATCCTGCCATTCTACCAAAACGTCCCCCGCAAACTACCCCCTGAGTGGCAATGAGGAGAGAAGAAGAGAGTGACAGGAAACAAGTGTGACCAGCTGCTGCGCGGATGGGCTCCGGCAGCGGTACCTCCACACAGCGCCGTCGCATCACTGAGCACGCCACATCGACCACGAGCGGCCACATCAATCACACAACGCCACGGGATCTCGCGCTTTCAGGCCTTTGGGGAAGACTCTGCAGACGTGTCGGAAAATGTTACAAAACACCAAGAAATGACACTTGGGTTGCATTAGATTTTCAGATGGAAAAAATAAATATATCCAGCTGAAATCCTGCTGATGCACACGGGTGGGGAAGAGTACTCAAATAGGACGTTAAACAAGTCTGAGAAATTCAGACGAGAGTGGAACAAAATGTCTGGGATGGTTCCAGAAGCCTTGGGTGGGCTGAACACACAATAATTTGTTTGGAAGAATCTGCCGTGTCTTTCAGATCTGGGAATACAGAGACGCAGCCTCATTAGTCACTATTAACAACAGGACTTTTTATCCAGTCTTCAAACTACTTTACTGTGCCATATTAAAGTTTCACACAAAATATTTTAGTTTAGTAGACACAATGTTTGTTTGTTTTTTCTTTTTCCCCTAACCTTTGTGCCAAAAAAGAGCTTACAATTGTAACAAATATAATAAAAAATATATTAAAATATATAAATAAAACCATAATAATATCAATATTCAAAATACAAATTCCATTAGGGTTAATTTTAATCGTGTTTTGTTCACAGGACTGGAGCTCTGTCCCGGCACCTGTCAACTTGAAGCTATAAACACCACAGACTTGAACAGAATAATGCATTTATGCCATAAGTAATTTATAAGGACCCATCATGTTTTCTAGTAGTAATAATAATAATGCCTTATTCTTAAATAGACACTTCACAGTTTCATTTCATGCATTCTTCATTCACTCCACATTCACTGTTTGTAAGCTACTCTTTTGGTCACAGTTGCCCTGGGACTGACGAGGCTGCCAATCATCAGCCCCTCCGACCCAACACATATCACTTTCATGCTAAGAAATGTGGATGAAAGGGTCTTGCCTAAGGACAAAATGAAATGAAATGATGATTTTTGCCACTGGCGCCTCACTGTGGCTTCTCGAATTCCCAGCGGTCTCCCATCCAGGAACCAACCACGCCCAACCCTGCTTGGATGGATGAAATGCAGATTGGCAGCCTTGCTTCCATCAGTCTGCCCCAGGGCAGCTGTGGCTACAATAGTAGCTTACCATCACCAAGTGTGGAAATGAATGCATAATGACTTTAGTCATAGTCAGTCTTTGAGAGGCTTTGAAAAAAGCGCATTACAAGTGTAAGCCATTATTATTATAATTCCAATAAAAGTTGCATATATTTTGCCTCTTGGGAGAGAACCACACACCAAAATCATTCTGTACAGTTCCAGTCCAAACTTGTTCACTGCTGTAACAACAAGCACTTTGGCCTCATAGTTAAACTCTTTAATAACTTTTTACATTACTTAATGTTTCCAGCTGCACGTCGCTGTTGTAGCACTGGTTTTACTCACTGGGGGACTCACAAACAGAGCAACAGTATATTAAAACAAAAATGTGCCAACCTCAACATTCCTCTGGGTTTTTAACTTGTCAAAACTTTTAGAAAAGGAAGCAAGCTTTATCGACTTAAAACCTGCCCAGGAAATGTTCTTAAAAGTCTGAGCACAGAGCAGGGACAGACCAATCCCTGGTTTTAAGGGCTATTAAATAAACCTATATTCATTCAAAGTTCAAATGCAGTGCTCAAGTGACAGCTGTGAGTGGGCAGAAATGATGAGCGTCAAAAGTGGCATCAAGTTTTCATCAGAAAATTGATTAGATTAGACCTCACTATTTGGGGTCACACAGGGTCCATCCCTGGGTTCTCCAAACTTTCTCCAAACAAAAAAAGACTCTGAAGGAAGGACTTTTTGAGCACATATCTTAAATAGAGAGGAGGACACGGATACGCCTCAGTGCTCTTTGTGACACTTCAAAGTCCATTTTCTGAAAAAGCTACCGCTGAAAAAGGCTGTGATTACAACACAAGTCCAGCCAGATGTCACTGCTCTGAGTGTTTTATGAAACAGTTCCAAGACTACACTGGGACCAAACCAGGACCAAAGCATGTTTGAAGATCTGAATCAGGTCCGAATCAGGTCTAATTCAGGGCTATTTCAGATCTGAATCAGGTTGAAATCAAGTCTGAAGCATGTCTGAATCAATTCTATTTCAGGTCTAAAGCAGGTCTGAATCAGATTTAATTAAGGTTTATTTCAGGTCTAAATCAGGCCTAATTAAGGTCTAAATTAGGATTGAATCAGGTCTAAATCAAGTCTGAATCAGGTCTAAGTCAGGTCTGAATCAGGTTTGAATCAGATCTAATTCAGGTCTCAATCAGGTTGAAATCAGGTCTGAAGCAGGTATGAATTTGTTCTATTTAAGGTCTAAAGCAGGTCTGAATCAGGTCAAATTCAGGTTTAAATAAAGTCTATTTCAGGTCTAAATCAGGTCTAATTCAGGTCTAAATTAGGTTTGAATCAGGTCTAAATCAGGTCTGAATCAGGTTTGAATCAGATCTAATTCAGGTCTGAATCAGATTGAAATCAGGTCTGAAGCAGGTCTGAATCAGGTCTAATTCAGGTCTGAAGCAGGTCTGAATCAGGTCTAATTTAGGTCTATTTCAGGTCTGAATCAGTTCTGAAACACGTCTCCATAGCCCCTCTGTTGTTTTTTTGTTTTTGTTTTTTTGTGCTTTAGTGAGTTATTTTAAAGTTTATTACTTTATTTATAAGGGACAATGCACATAAAAAACAAACCTACACAACTAGGCCATATATTTGTACAGGTTAAAGCAAGATCACCGGTTTCTATCTTCAGTCACTCAACAGGGTAATGTCATAAATGGCAAACATGTCAATCAAATACAATCTGTATTGGCACCGAATCGTCACCCACAGCATTCAGCTAGCAGTTATAGGGGTCAATTTTGAGGAGAGTTCTGACCACAAGTATCACAGCAACCAAAGAGCCAAGCGTACACATAACAACACTGTCAGTCAAATCTGTGGCTAACTTTAGCAGGAGCATCCTTGAAGAAAGACGAAGCCTGATTTGTCTGTTATTAATGCTTATATCTTGATTTACAGACACAAAGCAAAAAAAAAAAAAAAACAGGATCATGTAGAGCAGGTTAGTACGAATACTTTAAGACCAAAATGACGAGTCTGACAGCAGCATTTACAGAAAGAGGGGACACAGTTTTTCAACAGAAAGTGAACTGGAGCCAAAGTCTATGGAGCGAGAAGTGCACCCATGATCTCTGTTCCTATTTGGAACGTGGCAGCCAGCAGGTTAGCTATATCCATTTATATATACAGTATGTGATCTCAGTCACCACATCCTCACATTATTTCCATATTTACAGTTCATGTTGCTGCATTCATACAGGCAGTTTAATGTGCACATGTTTGTTTGGTTAAAAGCCATTGTTTGCTCAGGCGTGTAAACATTTCACAGTTTGTACATGATCTGATTTCATGTGGGAGTGGGTTCCAGAGGCTTATGGCTCTGTAGGACAATGAGGACTGACCAAAAGAGGCTCTGCATCTTGGACACTGCACTCTCCTCTGGCTGTGGACTGTGGGGCTCGGCATGTCGGCTCTGAAGTCAGCAGCACTCTCTCAATGGGGGAGCAGCTTCTGCAGACTCAGATGTTCCTGTATGTAGCACATCCCAACAACACTGCATATATTTGCTGCAAAAGTTAGTTGTATAAACACATTTATTTGTGTGGGCCACTGCTGGCCTTGCATCGCTCATTATTTACCAGGATAAACTGTCAAGAGGCAAAAGTATAATTTGTTTTTCTTTCAATTAATAAACAGCATTTGGCAAAGTTACATCTAAAACAATAGAACAATGAAGCATGACTAAAGTTCACAGCATTTGGCTCCAGTCAAATAAAGCTCATCGAAGCTAGAGCAGTTATATCGACCAATTTGGAGCAGAGTTAGACATTTGAAATTCTAGCGGGAGCAACCTCAGGGAAAGGTTGCTCCCGCTAGAATTTGGCTGTTATTAATGTTGATATCTTGATTTAAGGCCAAAATAGTGAAATAAAATCACCAGGATCATATAGAGCGGATTAAAATAAATGTTTAAGACCAAAATGATGAGTCTGACAGCAGCAGTTACAGAGAGAGGCGCCACGGTTTTTCAGTGTAAGTTGACGTGGAGCTGGAAGTACACTCATGATTACTTCCTGTTTAACAGAGGTTAGCAGGTTAACCATGCCCATTTATATATACAGTCTATTGCTGATAAAATGCAGAATAAAACACTTTAGTCGTTAGTTTGCATCTGTAATTAGGCAAGTTATTTATTCAACCGTTTATGGCTCAGATCTGATCATATAGACAAAAATAACCAAAAATTCCCCAGTGATGCAAAGACAAGTAACACGATGAATATTGACCACAAAAATACTGTTCCAGCTTCATATATAAAACAATCAGTGGATATAGTGATTATAGTGACAGGTCTAGTCCCATCCCACAAGCGAAAATGCCCAAGGGAGTCTTTAAGAAAAATACTGAAACACAAACAGAAGAACACCGAGAACGCCTTTAAAGCTAAATGCTGTTGTCTTCTGCCTCCAAGCAAGTCATTAACTGAAACATGACACACACGAGAACAACACTGTGATCCATCATGGAACAGCTCCCTCTGTGATGTCAGCATGTGCTCTGTTCCCATGATGCCTCTGGCCTTCAGTTCAATATCCCACAATGCCCTAGGGGATTCTTCTTCAGCAATATCAGACAGAATACTTATAGAATGTGTCAAGATAAGGCCAGTGATTCTCAAAAGTATTGAAAATCAGATACTAAATCAATATTAAAACTAGTATCAAAACTAAATACTCATTTGAGTAAGTATCGATACTAAAAAAGACCCATTGGCAGGACAGAAATAAACCTTTCTTGAATATCTTTAGATGATGTTGCGTGTATCAGAATAAGTATAAGACACATAGACTAGTATCACATTCTATTGTCTAAAGAAAGATCACTGTGGTATCGGTATCAGTATTAAAAAAATTAAATACAAATAAATTTTAGTATTGTGAAAACACAAATCCAAGTATCATAGCATCCAAAAAGCAGGAGCAAGACTGTTGAAGATAACACCCCTTTTCTTAGCAACTCTGTCAATCAAACCTGTTGCTAATGCCTGATTTGTCTGATATTAATGTTCATATGTTGATTTACAGACACAATAGTGAAATAAAAACCCAAGATCATGTAGAGCGGGTTAATATGAACATTTAAGACCAAAATGACAAGTCTGACAGCAGCAGTTACAGAGAGAGGGGCCGTGGTTTTTCATTAGAAAGTGAAATGAAGCCAGAGTCGATGGAGCCAAAAGCACGTCCATAATCGCTTCCTGTTTGGAACGTGGCAGCTAGCGGGTTAGCTATGTCATTTATATATACAGTCCATGATCTATACTCATGGCTGCCCCACCTTCACGCTGTGTAATTATGAAATAATTAAATGAGATAAAGCCAGTGCAGTTCTGAATGCTAAATAGGTTCTTTTATTTTGTTAAGACTGGTGGAGGTGCTTTTAAAACCCTGCAGAGCTTCAAAAAGGCTCTGATGCCGACTTAAAAGCAAAGTGTAATTCTAATGCTTTGGAGGACCTGTTTGGCAGTGTCTGTTTTGTGTGGTTTGACGTGTGCTTGTGTGTGGGAGTCTGGAGTGGGAAAGCAAGAAAGAGCTTTTTCACTGGGATTTTGTACACAACATATAAAGATTTGTATTTATATTTTCAGGTCTCATCTTGAATCTACACAAGCTCAATTTGACCTTTAGCGCCACCTAAAGCTCCCAACAGGCAAAAACATCATGGATACAGCCACAAAGATCAATTGTCCTATTTTCACAAGGCGAGACCACAGGGTTCAGCCATTCCCTCCGGTCTCATACAACAGGAGCTGAATATTTCAAGCAGAAACATGGCCTTTCTTTTACTTATCAAGCTCATAATGTTTTTGTTTGTTTGTTTGTTTTTCAGGAAATTGTGTTTACTTCCTAGATAACATTTAACTGACCTTGTGAATTTTCAAACTCTCTATATATGAATATAGACAGAGCGATCTTGTTCACTGCGTTCTAGCACTAACTATTTACAGAAGTTCTGGAATAATTTGTATAATGTTCGTTAAAGTGTCCACATCATACTATTCTCTGATCTGTTCTGATCTGTTAACTTGAAAACTACCACTTCATGATATCACAAGGTGGAACAGAGTCTTTTGAGCTCTGGAGATGTAGACAGACTAATAATAAAGTGTTACTCAAACATAAGTGAATGAAACAAAACACAACTCCAGGTGTGTTTTTGAGGTAACAGCTTTAGAACATGGATTAAAGCAACAAGAGTCAAGTTTGTGTAAAGTAGGATCTTTTAAATAAAAGTGTTCCAGTCACATTTCAGTGTTTTTTGTTAAAACACAAATAAATGAAACAAGACATCTTAAACTATATATGATCTATAGAATACATAATTTTCAAGGAAGAAAAACATTATTTAGAAACTCATTTAAAGTGATAACACCAGCATCATCTCCAAAACCCATTTACAGTGTCGCTCCTTCTATGGCTGGAGCATTAGAGTGGCAGTGTTTAAAACAGATGACCTGATGAAGCACTCATGCATTGATAATGAGCTCCATCAGCTGTTCATTTGGTTGGAGGCTAAACAATCCTCCACCAGCCTTCGCACATGACCTTTGAACTCCAGCTCTGTGTCACTCTGCCTCATCCAACGCCTCCTGTGGCTCTCAGGCAACGGAAACCTTCACACCATTTAGTTCTTACAGGAGAACGAGTATAATTATGAAAATGTACAAAAATAAGATATAGATATGTCAATTCAACTCAGTATTTCTATAGCACATTTAAAACGGCTTGAACTGAACCAAAGTGCTTTACATAAAAAGTCCACAAAAAACAAATATACAGATACACGATACATAGGAACAGAACAATGAAACACCTGTACATCCTGTCTAGTGTTAAATACCAGGGGGGAGAGGTGGGTTTTCAGTCTAGTCTTAAACTATGTTAAAGACTCAGCCTGTCAGACAGGATCTGACAGGCAGAGGGCGCTGTTCCATAGTCTCGGCGCTGTCACAGAAAAGGCTGTGTCACCTCTGGTCTTAAGCCTGGCTTTGGGCACAGCAGCAGGAGCTGGTCAGCTGACCTTTGACCTCAGGGCTCTGGGTGGAGTATAGGGCTGCAGTAACTCCCTCAGATAAAGAGGACCCACAAAGTGCAGACAGAGGATCCAGAGAGTGCAAACAGAGGACCCATAGAGTTGTCATGATCCCAGTCTGTCCTGTCCTTTTTTACAGTATTTTCCCCCTCCCTTCTGTATTTGAGCTTGGAGCTGGGTGGAGATTTGGGCTCCTCCTGTGCACATCTGCACCTAATCTGCAATCAGCTGCACCTGAGGAGGATAAAGGGAGTCAGGACCTGACACTCAGAGCTAGATCGTCCACGTATCCCTTGTGGTATAACTCTGCTTGGCTCAGTTCATGTTTTTGTTATTTGTGACTTTTTCTAAATTTGATATCTTGCTCCTCCCCAGATCCTGCTCCCTGGACCCGCTCAGCTCCTCTGTCTTTGATTCTGCTCTTCACTGCCAGTATTGTTCACCTCGTCTCAGACTCTGCTGTTCACGATCCCTGGACCACAGCAAACACCCCGCTTTCAACCCACTGATCGATCTACCTTCATTTGCACTTTGAAACGTAAATAAGCCTTGTTAAACTTTTTCCCCCGAGTTCTGTCTCTTTGGTTAGTCGTTACGACAAGACGGACCCATAGAGTGCAAACAGAGGACCCACAGAGTGTACACGTTTAAAGAGGACCCATAGACTGAACATGTTTAAACACAGTCAAGAACATTTTGAATTGACCTGGTATGAAACAGGAGCCAGTGCAGCTGCACACACAGGCCTGATGTGTCTCGTGTCTTAGTTTTTGTGTCAGTCGAGCTGCAGTCTGGACATTCTGTGACTGCTGCAAGGAGCCCTAGTCGACCACAAACAAACTATAACAATAATCCAGATGCCATGTTACAAATGTGTGAATTGCTTTTTCAAAATCCTCCTGTGGAAGGTAGAACTTTACTTTAGCAACGAGCCTCAACTGAAGCTGGAGTTTATGACAGAGCTAATGTGCTTGTCCAGTTTGAACACAGAGTCTACAATTACCCAAGATTCCTCACTGCAGGATGACAATAAGAGGACAGAGGACCTCATACTATCAGGCCCAAGAGATCCTCACACTGGCAAACCCAAGAGGACCTAACATTGTCAGACCCAAGGACACAGAACTTCACACTGTCAGACCCAAGGACAGAGAACCTCACACTGTCAGACCCAAGGACACAGGACCTCACACTGTCAGACCCAAGGACACAGGACCTCACACTGTCAGACCCAAGGACACAGAACTTCACACTGTCAGACCCAAGAGGACCTCTCACTGTCACACCCAAGAGGACCTCACACTGTCAGACCCAAGAGGACCTAACACTGTCAGACCCAAGGACACAGAACTTCACACTGTCAGACCCAAGAGGACCTCACACTGTCAGACCCAAGAGGACCTCACACTGTCAGACCCAAGAGGACCTAACACTGTCAGACCCAAGGACACAGAACTTCACACTGTCAGACCCAAGAGGACCTCACACTGTCAGACTTAAGGACAGAGAACCTCACACTGTCAGATTCAAGAGAACCTCACACTGTCAGACCCAAGAGGACCTCACACTGTCAGACCCAAGGACACAGAACTTCACACTGTCAGACCCAAGGACAGAGAGCCTCACACTCTCAGGCCCTAGAGGACATCAGACTGTTAGACCGTAGAGGACCTCACGCTGTCAGGCCTAAGCAGTGGGTTGGTCTGGACAAACACCACAGTATCAGTTTATGTACTATACTTTTTACACAGTGGTGCTATAACAGCTCAAGATCGTTCATGTTACTAATGTGATTGGAACATAAAGGTATTTTCAAATTAACAAAATCGTAGGTAGTCCACGTCTGAACCTTAGCCACTGCGATACCATTTCATCTGCACGTGCCCTGACCATACCTCCGTAGAGCTGATATGTGACTGTGTGAATGCATAAAAAAAATCAATTTTAATGCAAATTTACTTTTAAAAATCATAAAAGACCGACTGTAGTTCAGCACGATCTGAAGGTTGGTGGTTCAAAGCCCACTCTTGACATAAACATCATTGGTAGAGCGGTCAGACTCACTGATCCACAGGTTGTCGGTGTGATTCCAGATCCCACATATTAATGCCGTCGTTGTGTTCTTGGGCAAGACACTTCTCCCAGCCACCTCACCCCCAGTGTCTGTGTACAATGGTGTATTAATGTGTGTGTGTGGGTGTGTGTGTGTGTGTGTGTGTGTGTGTAAATGTGTGTGAGAATGTATGTGAATGGGTAAGTGGTTCCTTGATGTAAAAAGCTTTAAGCCTTGAAGGTGGAAAAGTTCTATTTTAAAAATGTGACTACTTATGAAGTCAAAGCCATATAATGAAAAACAAGAAAAAATATTTGGTTTATTACATGAGATCACAAGTAAATTTGAGGAAATACTGAACACACACTGCTCGTTGGCACCAAAAGGCCTTGGTCAATAATAAACTAGCTTCAGCTCGATAGATGCGGCTCCGTTATCAGCCCATTTCAATTCTAGCCGCACTTCATGGCTGTATTAAAAAATCCAACTCAAGGACATCCCAGCAGCTCTACGAGCCTTAAAATCCAGATATTCTCATCTAAACTTCTTTAAAGTCAGAGCAAAGAACAGCTGCCTTAGGTACGCAAATTCCACTGGGGCTTATCAGAAACCATTTAATAGATCCCCGAGCAAACACCGCCATTCCTCTGAGCAGCCAATGTAAAGACACAACGAACCCTTGTGTGCTTACATTTACATCAGCTCGAGTGTGAAGCCAATACCAGCTCTGTCCTGGAGAAATGGGAAAGATACAAGGTACTATCAAACTATAACATTTCCAAGCAGAGATTAGGTCATTATCCCACATGGTAAATGGTCGAAATTTATTATTAATCTATTACTTTTGTCTATATGGCAAGATTTAAGCCGTAAAAGTTTGAATTTATAACTTACTCGGTCACATAAAACTAATGACTAAAGTGTTTCAGTCTGCTGTTTATTTATTGCAGCTCATGGTTTTTAACAATACGGTGTTCCCTCATTTATCACAGGGGTTACATTCCAAAAATAACCCACAATGAGCGAAATCTGTGAAGTAGTCAGCTTTATTTTTTTTAGAATAATTATATATGTTTAATAATGTTAAATAAGGACAGTATTATAGAACGAAACCAAATACTATACTGTACTGTAAATAAAAATGACAGCTTTTAGAAATACTGTAACTAATTTAACTTTAATGATCAACCTACGAGGTTGGACACATAAGAAATGATTAATAGTAACTCAGGTGTATTTCACAGTTCCTCTTCATCCTGGCGCCGCTCCGTTGTAGTGTTTTATTTTTTTTTCCACTGAAGGCCTTGGTGCAGGTGTCTTTTTCCGAGTGAAGACCATAGTTAGTCTCTATGCAGGAAAACACTTTTGAGTCCAAAGTGTTTCTGACATTTGTCAAACCAGTCCTTGCTGGCATTAAATGGGCTTGGTACTGTGTGAAAAGGACTCGTCGATGGCCTGAGCTCCGCATCATCCTGCCCTTCACTGTCATGAATGTCATCGCTGTCAGGTTTCATAAACCGTTTTAGCTTTTGTGCAGATGATGTTGGTATCCAGCGTAATGTGCTTTTTCCTGCAGTCACTGATCCACAAGGCTAAAGCAGACTCCATCCTTACGATAGTCTTGTTGCAGTTACAACCCTTTTTGCTCCTTGTTAAAACTTATTGCTGCTGTCATCCATCCATTTATTTCGTAATGACGCCCTACAGTTGCGGAACTTCTACCTTCCCTCAGCATGTCCAGAAGTTTAACTTTTTCTGTGATGGTTAGCATCTTCCTCTGACTTTTAGGTGCGGGTGCAGATGTCTTTGTCGGTGTGGAACTTTTCATCGACATTGTGGGTTTTGTCGGGGAGAAAACTTGCAAACATACAGCACTTCAGCCTCACACTGCGATCCAACATTTATGTGAATTAGGCTGAACGCATTCTGTACTGTACAGAAGAAGCAGCACGTCCCTTAGGCAATCACGACGAAGAACATGATGCACGTTCATACACTGTAAAAAACAAAAGCATGCAACATTGCATTAAAAAAAATCAGCAAAACAGCGGGAGCACAAAAGGTGATATAACGAGGCACCACTGTATTGTAGGTTTATAATAATTTTTGTGGTTTAAATCTGCTCTTGAGTTTTTGTGTGAGTGGCGTGAATGAGCTTCAATATTATTGTTTATCTTTTATATTTACTTCAGCGATATATTGAACTTCAAAATGTGTTATTGTGACAGGTCTATCAAGGAACCACTCAACCATTCACACACACATTCATACACCAGTGTGCGCAAACATCACAACAGCAGTCATCTCTGCATAGGTCTGACATGATAAAAAAATTTGAAGCACGATATATATGGCTGCAGAGTAATACTGTTTAATGCCACTGACAATAACAATAGTGCAAAATAATCCCAGTAATATTTGAAACAGTCTCATTAAGTGTCATGAGCTGCATCAAATTAAAAGCAGAATGGGGCAGTAATCATCCACAGAAGATGCTTTTTCAACCCTCTGCAGCTTAAATCTTATCGTATTACAACATAAATACCCTAAATCAATCTACTTTTTAAATATTGAGCCCCAAAATATCCACAGCTTCAGCCCATATTAAAGCTACAGGGGCTTAGTTCTGCTGAGTTGTGTGATTAGCTTGTGTTTCAGCAGAATGAGCCTGGGTTTTTCCTCACAGGTTCACAGGACACACAGATCATTATGAAAGTGTCCATAAAGTCTCTTTACTATTAAAAACAATATTACAAAGGCAGTTGATCAGGTACCTTACTCAGACTTGTTCTGTTGGACTCAGTGTTTTCCAAACTGTTTAATGCACCTTTACCTGGGCTCTATTAGTCTCCTGAAGCACATCAAGACAGGACTGGGTTTCTTGCCATGTTCGCTGTAGCAGAGCCTCATCACTGGTTCAATCGCTATTGTATGTTTTCCTTTAGTTCAGTAATGTCCCGTATCTTTGTTCCATACGCGACATCTTTAACACAGCCCCACAGAAAGAAATCCAGAGGTGTGGTAACTGGTGAACATGAAATTGATCCATCTCATCCAATCCTACGGTCTGGAAAATGTTTGAGGAACTCACAAACATGCAGACCCCAGTGTTGTGGGGCGCCATCTGCTGGAGAATGCTGGTTGGTTGAAGGTCCTATGGTTGTGGTGGCACGGAGTCAGTCAAAAGGTCGAGGTCGACATTTGCAATAACTCACCTCGTGGAAGAAAAATGGATCAATAACTTGACTGGACATGTGATTAAAAACTTTTATAACCTCTGAGTAAAACAGAACAAATCTAATTAATATACAGTGGTCCCTCGTTTATTGCGAGGGTTACATTCCACAACTGGACAACTGTATCTCATCAACTGCCTTTGTAATTACATTTTAAACTTGTAAAGAGACTTTATGGGCACTGTATTTTCTTTCTTCCTTTTACTTTCAGTTCTCTTCATAAAGTCAGAGTGAGCGATCACATGGCCCCACTGCACACATCAAACATGCATTCTTTCTCAAAACAATTACAGCTTTAGTTTTCAAGGCTCTTGCAAAATCTTTACTACTTCAGACGTATGTGAAGCTTGCAACAACTTTTAAGCATCTATGCAACATGTGTTGGAAAAGGGTTTGAAAAATGGATCCAGATGACATCAAGAAGACACCGGAGGCAAGCGAGATTCTGTTCGTCAACACCAGGCAAAGGTTTGGACACGCCCTCTCATTCAATGTTTTCATTTTTGTTGTTTTAAAAAAATTTTAAACAAAAAAGGTAAATAAATAAATAGTTTTTATATTTCATTTTCAAATCCTCAGAGTATCCGCCTTTTGCTTTGTCGAAAAATATTTAGCAGAGTTATTTCCCTTTTTTTCCTGTGATCATGGGCACGCTCTGGCTCCATCAGCTAGCAATTCTATGTGAAAACTGTGTCCCCTCTCTCTATAACTGCTGCAGTCAGACTCATGATTTTGGTCTTAAAATGTTCTTATTAACCCACTCTACATGATCCTGGGGTTTTTATTTCACTATTGTATCTGTAAATCAAGACATTAATAACAGACATATCTAGCACCTTCTTTCCTCGAGGTTGCTTCCGATAGCGTTAGCAATGCTGTCAATCAAACCTGTTCCTAAGCGCGCGCTCCCTGCTAAACCAGCATTGCGGACACAGACAAGTCACTAGAGCGACCTCTAGAGGAGAGTGCAGCATTCCAAAATGTAGGAGTGAGTTAGTGGAATAGTTAAAGCCAAATGAGATTATAACATGCACAAGTTTTCAAAGGTTTGCACATGTGACAAAGAAATGACTAATATGAAGGCAAGTTTGCACCCACTAGTGAATGTGTATGAAAGAAATGAGTATTTGTACATCTGATTTGTGAAATTGTGTGTGTGTGTGTGTGTGTATGTGTGTCTGTGTGAACTGAATATTTTTAGAAATGGCGTATTTGAGGGGTGAGATCTGTTGTATTAGATGTGTGTGCCATATGTTTACAGGTCTTTCATCCATCTACACCAAACTGTTAACATGTCTGTCCAGGGACTACAGGTGGAAACTAGTATTTATTGTATGCTATAACCTGGGACCATACACCTTTCCTGTTTTTTAAGGTCAATGTATTGTTGTGCACTATCCCTGTCCAAATAAAAGCAGACCATAGGTCATAACGCTGTGGGTGACATCACACTCACTTAGTCCACTTCTACAGAGTCTATGGTTTATATACAAGAAACCCAGAGAGAAAAGTCTAATGTCAGAGCCTTGATGTGTAAGTGCCACTGTGCGTTTGACGGAGTCGTTTAAGGAGATATAAAGCAGCTGATTCTCCTCCGCTTTGTAAATCTGTCAGTAATAGAAATATGAGGCTGGCTTTTGGCAATGTGCTTATGCTGCTACAGACTTGTCAAATCCAGCTTTTAGATTTAGAGCTGTAACCATAGACTGTATAAATAACATGAATCTATAATAAGACCTGGCTCTGGATTGGCTCTTTGGTTGCTATGATACTCGCGGTCAGAGATCCAGATTCGTTGTTTGATCTCCAAATTGCCCAGCCCCACATCATATATTACGTGGAATATGGGAAGCCATAATTTCATCAAAAACCAGCACATTTCTTACCTTTGCAAATATTCCCCAGCCATTTTCATGTCAGGAAGTTAAAGCTACAGTGAGTATGTATGAGTAAAACACACTACAAAAAACTCAAATTACTCAACTCAATTAATTTCAACTAAAATGTCTTTTGACTTCTCTTGCTGCAAACTGTGCAAACCATCTGTGTCCACTCAATCGTTTCAGTGCCGTAAGCACCGCCGCCACCATGATGTATCACCTCTGTGAAGTTGAGAGCTGTGAACTGCAGGAACCTGAGTGAAATCAAAACAAGGATGTCCCCGACACGCCCCGGTCACAGGCTCAGAGGTGTGTCAGAGAACTGTAAACAGAGCCAATCCACAGGTCAGGCTCATGCAACAGATGCACCCATCACCACGGCAACAGCACACCGCCACTGCCATCGCCGCCGCCGCCCCCTGTTCCAGCACAGCAGATGGAGAACGCACAGGAGGTCATAAGTAACTACACAGCAATTTGGACAACTTTGATTTACAGAGACACAGAAACACACATGCCGTCTTTTATACAGTAATTACCCTGGTTCTAATAACTAATACTTATCTCTGTGTAGTAGTGATGGGACTTTCAGCTTTTTTATGGGATCTGAATCTTTTGGATCCATTCAATTGAAAGAGACGTTCAAAAAACTGGTTCTTTTGCTTTTTATTTATATGACAGAAGCCAGTGTGAGAACTCATTTTATCCACAAACTGATCACAGAGAATCGACTGAGGCTCAGATGTGTTTAAAATGGTTCAAACTGAGAGTGGCACAGAGTTTACCCTTTGGAATAATTCAGAATCGAATCTCTTTTAAAAAAACAAGATCCAGATCCAACCATGCACGTTAAGGAATTGTTCAAAAGAGCCGACGTGCTCATTAACATCACGTCACTACTGTGTATCTGACCCAAACTGCTCTCACAAGACTATGACACAACAACACACTCCATTTTTAACATTTTGAGCGCACTGGGTTCATGTCTAAAACGCAGAGCTACACAAGTACAACCTCCCCTGACAGCGCCTCCTTGTACTGGATTACTGAACTTCACCTAAAAGAGCCTCATATTCTCCGTTAGTGTCTGTGCTATTTTAATTCTCTGCCTAATCCTGCCTACAGAGACCCAGGTAATTACACATGTCCAACACAGCCGCAGACCTGCTGAAAAACGCCTTCGCCGCGAGCTTCAGTCCTGAACAAAGGGATGATGAGGCCCCGTCGTCACCGCCCGCCATAGCGTACCCACGTGTCTGCAAGCTTCACATCAGCTCTTTGACAAAACCAACGCAGGCTTTAGCTTCCTATTGATTTTTCCCACAATGCAGCAGGGGTGGTTATCCGTAGCAGAACAAGATTAAAAATAGAACAAAGATTGAGAAGCTTGATAAAGATATAAGCGCTTGTCACATGTTTAAATCCCTCCCGCCGTGTTAAAATGGCCATCGATCTGAGGGACATCCATCTATTTTCTTCTTCTTATCGGGGTGCAGCAGTCTAAGCATGGACTTCCAGACTTCCTCCTCCCCAGACAACACTTAGCAGATTAATACACATCTTCATTTACTTTTCAAACAAATCAAACCCTGCGGCGAGCTCTTTTTCCAGGGACTTCACTCTAGGCATGGGGTGATATTGAGATTTTGTGTCGCAATTATCATGGCCAAAATAATTTAGATTAATGATTATAGTTGCTAACGGTTTAAAAATATTATGGATATGAATGATTATAATTTGAACTGTTATGAATAAGTTCCATGTTTACACGACTGTTCTAGACTTGTACTTTGTTATCAGTGAAAACAACTACAATCTAGCGGAGAACTTTATGAATGAGCAGGGCCCTCCATAGAAAATTTGGGGCCCGGGTCAAGAAGCCTCACAATTCTGGGTCCCCTAAGATACTGGGGCCTGATACAACAGACCCCTTTGCCTCCCCTGTCGACGGCCCTGTCGTTAAGCAGCTTTTTTGTGCATGTCCCGTGATATAACGGCGATTCTCTCTCTTGCTGATTTCATTTTCATGATTATATAAAAAGTCCCACGAATGATTATTGTCAACCTTTTTACCACGATAAATGATATTATCGTTTATCGTACCATCCCTATTTCCCTCACCCCAGATACTTCAGTGACAGGAAGTGCCCCCTTTTATCCGGGGCTGGGTTTGCGGGGGCAGGAGTCTAAACAGGGACACCCAGACTTCCTGGTTCCCAGACACCACCTCCTCTCACCAAAGTGTCTGGGGTGAGGGAAGTCCAATCCAAGGGACACTGCTGGAAAAAGAGCTCGCTGCAGGGTTTGATTTGTTTGAAAAGAGAAGTGAATGAAGATGTCCATTAATCCGCTAAGTGTGCTGTTTGGCGCGTACTTCCAGCGGGGGTTGGCGGCTCGCACGGCTGGTCACGGCGGCTTCGTGATGGATGGTGGGTGCAGGCAGTGAGAGGCCGCCCCGTCACAAATTGCAACACTCTCTGCCGAGTTTTTGACTTCGAAAACACAAATCTTTTCTCTATAAATATGTCCCATTCTGAGCTGGTCTGACGCGGTGGTCCTTGGAAGAACTAAAGCTGAACGATACGAGCGGCCTTGAACTACAGTCAAGTGCCCTCCACCCGAGAGACACCGACTTTATCTCTATAAATATGTCTTTTTGAAACTGTTTCAGGACAGAATTTGCAAATATAAGATTATTTAATATGCAGAGTGGAACCACCAGGTATCCGTACTTTCTGCTGCACTACATTTTTTAACTTGACTGAAAAGTAAAAGTATTTTTTTATTATTGTGTGAGATCTGGCTGAGGGTTTATTTTTAACACGTTCATAATTTGAACAAAACAAAAATATACAAATAAAAACAGATTTTTTAAAAATCTGTTGTTTCTGTTGAACAAAATTCTACTCAAATCTTTATCAAAACCACCACATTTGAAGATTTATAAGTCTGTGAGAAATACTTTTTACTCTTTAAGTACATTTTTAAACAGGTACTTTAATACTTTTACTTAAGTTGATTTTTTCATGTGATACTTTTACTTTTACTTGAGTATTTTTGCTCCAGTATCTGTACTTTTACTTAACAAAATGGAGTACTTGTTCCACAGCTGCAGACATCACACGGCCGACTCTGTTTATCACAGCACAAGAATAAATGTCTGAACAACAAACAACAGCTGTGATTATTACCAACACTATTTAAAGGTCCTGTATTACACCCAATAAATCCATGCTATAATGTGACCTCCTCAAAAACACACCTGGAGTTGTGTTTTGTTTCATTCACACATGTTTGAGTAACACTTTATTATTAGTCTGTCTTCATCTCCAAATCTCAAAACGCTCTGTTCCACGTTGTGATGTCATGAAGTGGTAGTTTTCAAGTTAACAGCTCCTTTTACCTTTAGTTCAGTAGAGATTGGCAACTCCGGGGCTGAAATGATCCAAATGATTCTAGAGAAGGTGTATGGAGTTTAAAAACACAGTGGAGCACTCCTGTATCGCCACATGATGACATCACAAGGTGGAACAGAGTGTTTTCAGCTTAAAAGAAGAACTCAGCCTAAATATGCAGGGTTTGTGTGTTAAACATGTGTGAATGAAACAAAACACAACTCCAGGTCTGTTTGTGATGAGGAAATGACATTAGAACAGACACAAAGTAAACATTTAGCAGACATGACAAATCTGAATCATTTCTCTGTGAATAAATAGATAATATGGAATCATGTCCCGTCACCTCTGAGCATACGGTAAAGTGCGTCGTTCACACCACAGACAGCAGGGAAAGTCTCCTCACACTAATCATTAGCCGTTTTTCATCCTGTCAAACGAGGCATCTGCTTTGGGCCTGTTTGATTCACCCAAACGTTATCACAGTTTAAATATCGTATGTGATTTGTATTCACTGTCACACGCAGGTATACGACAGAAAAGGACCAGATGGATTGGGAGAGACGGGGAATTGGCGTTTGCCGAATCGATGGAATAAACATGGGGCTGTGAATGTCAAAGTTTAGATCTGCAAGATTGAAGCCTTAAGTCGAGTCTCTGGCGACTGCTCTTAAGGAAAACTCCATTTAAAAAGGTCAAACTGAGCCTCATCTGCAATCACTGAATGTCTGGAGCCGTGAGACAGATTTCAAAAAGCATCAATGAGGAAAATTAAAGAGCCCGTATCACACTCTTCTCTGATCTGTTCTAATGTTGTTTCCTCGTCACAAACAGACCTGGAGTTGTGTTTTGTTTCATTCACATGTTTAACACACAAACCCTGCATATTTAGGCTTAGTTCTTCTCTCAAACTGAATACACTCTGTTCCACCTTGTGATGTCATCATATTGTAATACAGGAAGTGCTCCACTGTGTTTTTAAACTCCATTCATCTTCACTAGAATCATTTGGATAATTTCAGCCCCCATGGATAGAAAAACAGCGAGGCCAGTTACGTCGCCCGGACTGGCGTTACCGGGGCCCCACCCTGGAGCCAGGCCTGGGGTGGGTGCTCGGCAGCGAGCGCCTGGTGGCCAGGCCTTTCCCTATGGGGCCCGAAGGAACGACGTGGGGCCGTCCTCCCGTGGACCCACCACCTGCGGGAGGAGCCATGAGGGGCGGGTGCGGAGAGATCCGGGCGGCAGTCGAAGGCGGGGACCTCGACGACCGGATCTCCGGACATGGAGACTAGCTCTGGGGACGTGGAATGTCACCTCGCTGGGGGGGAAGGAGCCTGAGCTTGTGCGAGAGGTTGAGCGTTACCGGCTAGATATAGTCGGCCTCACCTCCACGCACAGCTTGGGCTCTGGAACCCAACTTCTTGAGAGGGGTTGGACTCTCCATTTCTCTGGCGTTGCCCGCGGGGAGCGGCGGCGAGCTGGTGTGGGCTTGCTCATTGCCCCACAGCTCAGCCGCTGCGTGTTGGGGTTCACTCCGGTGAACGAGAGGGTCGCGTCCCTGCGCCTTCGGGTCGGGGACAGGTCTCTCACTGTTGTGTCGGCCTACGGGCCAAACAGCAGTGCAGAGTACCCGGCCTTCTTGGAGTCCCTGGGAGGGGTACTAGACAGTGCACCAACCGGGGACTCCGTTGTTCTCCTGGGGGACGACAGTGACACTTGGAGGGGCGTGATTGGGAGGAACGGCCTCCCCGATCTGAACCCGAACGGTGTTTTGTTATTGGACTTCTGTGCTAGTCACAGCTTGTCCATAAAAAACACCATGTTCGAGCACAAGGGTGTCCATCAGTGCACGTGGCACCAGGACACTCTAGGTCGGAGGTCGATGATCGACTTTGTTGTCGTGTCATCTGACCTCCGACCGCGTGTCTTGGACACTCGGGTGAAGAGAGGGGCTGAGCTGTCAACTGATCACCACCTGGTGGTGAGTTGGATCCGCTGGCGGAGGAGGAAGCCGGACAGACCTGGCAGGCCCAAGCGCATTGTGAGGGTCTGCTGGGAACGTCTGGCGGAGCCCTCTGTCAGGGGGTCTTCAACTCCCACCTCCGGGAGAGCTTCTCCCTGATCCCGGGGGAGGTTGGAGACATGGACTCCGAGTGGGCCATGTTCTCCACCTCTATTGTCGATGCGGCTGCTCGTAGCTGTGGTCGTAAGGTCTGTGGTGCTTGTCACGGCGGCAATCCCCGAACCCGGTGGTGGACACCGGAAGTAAGGGATGCCGTCAAGCTGAAGAAGGAGTCCTATCGAGCCTTGTTGGCTCATGGGACTCCTGAGGCAGCTGATGAGTACCGGCGGGCCAAGCGTGCCGCGGCTCGGGCAGTCACAGAGGCAAAAACTCGGGGTTGGGAGGAGTTCGGGGAGGCCATGGAGGAGGACTATCGGACGGCCTCAAAGAGATTCTGGCAAACCGTCCGACGCCTCAGGAGGGGGAAGCAGTGCTTCACCAACACTGTTTACAGTGCGGGTGGAGAGCTGCTGACTTCGACTGGGGATGTTGTCGGGCGGTGGAAGGAATACTTTGAGGATCTCCTCAATCCCACTGTCACGTCTTCCGAGGAGGAAGCAGAAACTGGGGACCCAGAGGCAGACTCGTCCATCACCCTGGCTGAAGTCACTGAGGTGGTTGGCAAGCTCCTCGGTGGCAAGGCTCCGGGGGTGGACGAGATCCGTCCTGAGTACCTCAAGTCTCTGGATGTTGTGGGGCTGTCTTGGCTGACACGTCTCTGCAACATCGCGTGGCGGTCGGGGACAGTACCTGTGGAATGGCAGACCGGGGTGGTGGTCCCTCTGTATAAGAAGGGGGACCGGAGGGTGTGTTCCAATTACAGGGGAATCACACTCCTCAGCCTTCCCGGTAAGGTCTATTCCAGGGTACTGGAGAGGAGAATCCGACTGATAGTCGAACCTCGGATGCAGGAGGAGCAGTGTGGTTTTCGTCCTGGTCGTGGAACACTGGACCAGCTCTATACTCTCCATCGGGTCCTCGAGGGCTCATGGGAGTATGCCCAACCAGTCCACATGTGTTTTGTGGATCTGGAGAAGGCATTCGACCGTGTCCCTTGTGGTGTCCTTTGGGGGGTGCTCTGGGAGTATGGGGTCCGGGGCTCTTTGCTAAGGGCTGTCAGGTCCCTGTATGACCGGAGCAGGAGCTGTGTTCGCATTGCCGGCAGTAAGTCAGACCTGTTCCCAGTGCATGTTGGACTCCGCCAGGGCTGCCCTTTGTCACCGGTTCTGTTCATTATATTTATGGACAGAATTTCTAGGCGCAGCCAGGGGCCGGAGGGGGCCTGGTTTGGGAACCACAGGATTTCATCTCTGCTGTTTGCAGATGATGTTGTCCTGATGGCTTCTTCGAGCCAGGACCTGCAGCAGGCACTGGGGCGGTTTGCAGCCGAGTGTGAAGCGGCTGGGATGAGAATCAGCTCCTCCAAATCCGAGGCCATGGTTCTCGACCGGAAAAAGGTGGTTTGCTCTCTCCGGGTGGGTGGTGAGTCTCTGCCCCAAGTGGAGGAGTTCAAGTATCTCGGGGTCTTGTTCACGAGTGAGGGAAGGATGGAGCGGGAGATTGACAGGCGGATCGGTGCAGCGTCTGCAGTGATGCGGTCGCTGTATCGGTCTGTTGTGGTAAAGAAGGAGCTGAGCCGGAAGGCGAAGCTCTCGATTTACCGGTCAATCTACGTTCCTACCCTCACCTATGGTCATGAGCTCTGGGTAATGACCGAAAGGACAAGATCGCGGATACAAGCGGCTGAAATGGGCTTCCTCCGCAGAGTGGCCGGGCGCACCCTTAGGGATAGGGTGAGGAGCTCGGTCACACGGGAGGAGCTCGGAGTAGAGCCGCTGCTCCTACACGTTGAGAGGAACCAGCTGAGGTGGCTCGGGCATCTGCTCAGGATGCCTCCTGGACGCCTCCCTAGGGAGGTGTTCTGGGCATGTCCCACCGGGAGGAGGCCCCGGGGAAGACCCAGGACACGCTGGAGGGACTATGTCTCTCGGCTGGCCTGGGAACGCCTTGGGGTCCCACCGGAGGAGCTGGAGGACGTGTCCGGGGTGAGGGAAGTCTGGGAGTCCCTGCTTAGACTGCTGCCCCCGCGACCCGGCCCCGGATAAGCGGAAGAAGATGGATGGATGGATGGAATTTCAGTCCTGGAATTGCCAATCTACTCCTGAACTAAAGGTAAAAGGAGCTGTTCACTTGAAAACTACCACTTCATGACATCACAAGGTGGAACAGAGCGTTTTGAGATTTGGAGATGTAGACAGACTAATAATAAAGTGTTACTCAAACATGAGTGAATGAAACAAAACACAACTCCGTGTGTGATTTTGAATACTGTGTGTTTTAAATACTGTTGGTAATAATCACAGCTGTTGTTTGTTGTTCAGACATTTATTCTTGTGCTGTGACAAACAGAGTCGGCCGTGTGATGTCTGCAGCTGTAAAAAGTAAAAAGTACAGATACTGCAGCAAAAAATACTCAAGTAAAAGTATCACATGGAAAAATCTACTTCAGTAAAAGTACTGAAGTACCTGTTTTAAAATGTACTGAAAGAGTAAAGAGTAAAAGTATTTCAGATTTTGAGTTTTATACAGCTTCAAATGTGGTGATTTTGATAAAGATTTGATTTTGAGATTTTGTACAACAGAAACAATTGAATTGTTTTTTTTGTTTTTTTTTCTCAGTTTTTATTTGTCTATTTTTGTTTTGTTCAAATTATGAACGTATTAAAAATAAACCCTCAGCCTTTTCAGCAGGTCTCACACAATAAAAAAAATACTTCTACTTTTCAGTCCAATTCAAAAATGTAGTGGAGTAGAAAGTACAGATACTGCTCTCAGATGTATTGAAGTAAAAGTAAAAAGCACCACTTTAAAATGTATTTAAGTAAAGTAGAGATGCCTAAAAATTGTTCTTAACTACTATCATTTTCTACCTGTACTTCATTACCTTTCCCAGTGTACACGTGTGCAACAGGTGCTTTACAGGTGACTGGATTTTTCTAATTCATAAATGTAATATTTGACAGGTTTTCTGATGCATCAGGCTTTTATATATTTATGTGTTGTTGAGCGTGGGTGATGTAGGCTTGTGGGCGGAGCCTTGCACAAAATAACCCTCCAGTTTGGAGGGTTCAGGAGATATCATCACTCAAACATGCATGGATGACATCAAAAACCTCTTCAGGCAGGTTTTTGATGAGGGAACAACGTTAAAACAGAAAGCAAACAAAATAATTCTATTTTGCATAATACCCCCTTTTTAATAAGTATGTTGACCGCTACCATTAAGACCAAAATGACAAGTCTGGCTGCAGCAGTTACAAAGAGAGAGGACACAGTTTTTCATTAGAAAGTGCATTGGAGCCAGTGTCATTGGAGCCAGAAGTGCGCCCATGATCACTTCCTGTTTGTAGCAGGTTAGCTATGTCCATTTCTATATACAGTCTATGAGGAGCACACAGGGGATCTTAAAATCACTTGACATCTGCCTTTACAGCAGAATTTGGTGTTCATGTTATTTATATGAAGGTGTATAAGAGAATCTTGAAATGCAGTTTTCTGTAGTGAAGCTAGAATGGACTGTGCAATATTCAACATTTTGTCTGCAACAGGGGATCTTAAAATCACTTTTGCAGCACACGATTACTTGAGCAAAGTGCCATTAACTGATGAAAGTGATTTGACTCGATAAATAATTTGCTCATTCAGTCCCATGATTTAATTACAGCCAAACAAAGACGATTAGCTAAACACTTGGCTCAGGGGACACTCTGTTCATACGAGTCATCGCCAGGGTCTTGGTGGAGGTCCAGTGGTGGGACTTTTCTGGCCGGGGACGGGGATACGACAGACAAGCAGGTGGCACTGTAGTGGGAGGGTTTTGGCAGGAGGTGTGTTTGTGAGACTGGAGGCAGGAGGACGTTATTCTGCTGGCTGACGGAGCCGTTTCACACTTGCCTGGTATCATCCGAGCGCCCGTCTGCCAGAACAGGCCTGGGGGGGGTGGGACTTTTATCAAGACGACAAGAAAGAGGAGACGTGAAATCTGAAAACATCCTAATGAGACTTGGACACAGACAATATATCCACCAGGGAAATTATTTAGACACATTAGGATTAGCAAAGAACAAAAGCAAAAATGATAATAAACATTCAAAATAAGCAGAAAAAAGAGATAGAGGTCCAATAAGGCACAACTATACAACTGTTTATGTACTAAAAAAAATATACTTAAATATATTTGACTGGACCCCAGAAGCCCCTTCTGTGCCCTGAGCCTGTGGACCCAGATCCTCCCTTCCCTCACCTGTCCTGGATGAACCTCCCACCTGTCCTGGATGAACCCCCCACCTGTCCTGGATGAACCTCCCACCTGTCCTGGATGAACCTCCCACCTGTCCTGGATGACCTCCCTCTGTCCCTTAGTCTGGAGGGGGCTCTGGCCCTACAGACTTGAACTATATCTGCAAATGAATGCACGTTTGTCCTGGACCCAACCTATTTAGTCCTGGTTTAGTCCTGGTTTAGTCCTGGTTCAGTATGGGTTTAAATTATAATAATAACAATAATAATGCCTTACACTTGCAATGCCCTTTACAGGCTTGTCAAAGCCTCACAAAGCGCTGCTCTATAGTCATTCACTTCTACACTTGGTGATGGTAAGGTACTATTGTAGCCACAGCTGCCCTGGGGCAGACTGGCAGAAGCAAGACTGCCAAGCTTCACTATTGACCAATCATTCACGCACTTTCATACTAAGCAATGTGGGTGAAGTGTCTTGCCTAAAAGAACTTTGTCCGAGTGGGGGAATCGATCCTCCCATCTTCGGGTTGGGGGACCAAAGCTCTAACCACTGAGCCACTGTCTCCCACTGGTTCAGTCCCAGTTAAGTCCTGGTTTAGTCCTGGTTTAGTCCTGGTTTAGTCCTGGTTTAGTCCTGGTTTAGTCCTGGTTCAGTCCTGGTTCAGTCCCGTTTTAGTCCTGGTTTAGTCCTAGTTTAGTCTTTGTTCAGGCCTGGTTTAGTCCTGGTTCAGTCTTGGTTCAGTCCTGGTTTAGACCTGGTTTAGTCCTGGTTTAGTCCTGGTTTAGTCCTGGTTTAGTCCTGGTTCAGTCTTGGTTCAGTCCTGGTTTAGACCTGGTTTAGTCCTGGTTTAGTCCTGGTTTAGTCCTGGTTCAGTCTTGGTTCAGTCCTGGTTTAGACCTGGTTTAGTCCTGGTTTAGTCCTGGTTTAGTCCTGGTTCAGTCTTGGTTCAGTCCTGGTTTGGACCTGGTTTAGTCCTGGTTTAGTCCTGGTTTAGTCCTGGTTCAGTCTTGGTTCAGTCCTGGTTTAGACCTGGTTTAGTCCTGGTTTAGTCCTGGTTCAGTCTTGGTTCAGTCCTGGTTTAGACCTGGTTTAGTCCTGGTTTAGTCCTGGTTTAGTCCTGGTTCAGTCTTGGTTCAGTCCTGGTTTAGACCTGGCTAATACAAACATTTTAAGACCAAAATGACAAGTCTGACAGCAGCAGTTACAGAGAGAGGGACACAGTTTTTAAATTTAAGTGAACTGGAGCCAGAGTCGATGGAGCTGGAGACGCACTCATGCCCATTTCCTATTTCATGTGCTTTAAAACCACTGAACTGGGCGTAGCCTCCAACTATGAAGTGTTGGAGGCGAATTTCCAGTAAATATTGACATTAGACAGTGTGAGCTTTGGTACTGAGGAGGAAGGGGACGTGGTTAATGGGACTGGGTGTGAGCATCATTTACACGAAGTCAAAGTTTGAGAGAAAGACTTCAACTCACCAGAATAGAGGCTATTATTATGTAACAACAGAGCGTAAACTTCAGCTGAGGAATACAAAAAAGACTTCTCTCCATTTCTCTGGCGTTGCCCGCGGGGAGCGGCGGCGAGCTGGTGTGGGCGTGCTCATTGCCCCACAGCTCAGCCGCTGCGTGTTGGGGTTCACTCCGGTGAACGAGAGGGTCGCGTCCCTGCGCCTTCGGGTCGGGGACAGGTCTCTCACTGTTGTGTCGGTCACAGGTTGTCCATAACAAACACCATGTTCGAGCACATTAGTGTCCATCGGTGCACATGGCACCAGGACACTCTAGGCCGGAGGTCGATGATCGACTTTGTTTGTCGTGTCATCTGACCTCCGACCACGTGTCTTGGACACTCGGGTGAAGAGAGGGGCTGAGCTGTCAACTGATCACCACCTGGTGGTGAGTTGGATCCGCGGGCGGAGGAGGAAGCCGGACAGACCTGGCAGGCCCAAGCGCATTGTGAGGGTCTGCTGGGAACGTCTGGCGGAGCCCTCTGTCAGGGGGGTCTTCAACTCCCACCTCCGGGAGAGCTTCTCCCTGATCCCGGGGGAGGTTGGAGACATGGACTCCGAGTGGGCCATGTTCTCCACCTCTATTGTCGATGCGGCTGCTCGTAGCTGTGGTCGTAAGGTCTGTGGTGCTTGTCGTGGCGGCAATCCCCGAACCCGGTGGTGGACACCGGAAGTAAGGGATGCCGTCAAGCTGAAGAAGGAGTCCTATCGAGCCTATTTGGCTCGTGGGACTCCTGAGGCAGCTGATGAGTACCGGCGGGCCAAGCGTGCCGCGGCTCGGGCAGTCACAGAGGCAAAAACTCGGGGTTGGGAGGAGTTCGGGGAGGCCATGGAGGAGGACTATCGGACGGCCTCAAAGAGATTCTGGCAAACCGTCCGACGCCTCAGGAGGGGGAAGCAGTGCTTCACCAACACTGTTTACAGTGCGGGTGGAGAGCTGCTGACTTCGA